>NC_084587.1:45980016-46155016 GCF_033807715.1 Cololabis saira
ATGTGCAGGTTTTTTATGTGCTTTTATGCGGTGAAATTGCGGAATATGCTGGAAGTTGCGGAATATGCGGGAAGTCATGGATTCGGCGCTCAGCTCTTCCCTCTTCGCTACTGAGGGAATCCTTGGTAGTTTCTTTTCCTCCGCTTAGTAATATGCTTAAATTCAGCGGGCTGTCTCGTCTGATCTGAGGTCGTAGGCGAAAAAAAAAAGGAGAGCACGGGTGGAGAGGAGTGGGGCGGTGGCGGCCCGGAGGCCAGTCGTCCCTCTCCCTCCAGCCCACGTCTCAGTGCTCGGGTGATTGCCGGGCGCACCGGTGCGGCGAGGGGATGAGCCAGAGCTCCGTCACCCCACGCATCCGCCGCCAAGATCCCCCAAGTGGATGGGAGCGTGCGTCCACCTCCGCCGGCCTTCGCGGGCGCAGTGGTGCGCGGTCAGCGCGGATCCTGAGTCCACCGGCACCTGCGCCCACCGCGCAAGAGGGGGGCTCGACGGAGACGGCACTCCCTTTTTCCTCTCACCCTCGCGGGTGAGAGCTGCTGTTTGGGGGGTGGCGGCTTCTGCGAGGGGTGCGGAGGTCCCCGGGCGGGTCCCGCACGTCGCAACTGGGCGTCCCGACATGTCACTCAGAACACTTCCCCCTTTTTCCAAACTTTATGCGAAAATGTGCGGCTATTGTGAAATCAAGCGAGCCCCGCATGATTCCCATATTCAGCGCGGACATATGCGATCATCGCGGGAAATATGCGCCCTTTTAGGAATAAATGTATCCCCGCGTAATCTGCGCCATTTGGCTGATTATGCAATGAATTATGCGATCGCGTAATCGCGTTTTTCTGGAGGGCCTAATATTTGCTCTGTCTGAGCTACATATAATGAATAAACAAGAGGAAACTGGACGCTGTGCTGCTGCAGAAAAAAACAACACTGCCATCTAGCGGATAGTGGTGTAACTACAGAGCAACATAAATGTAAACCTAGCCCTAACGCAGAAGTATTAAAGGAGCTTGAGGCCGGATTGTGGCAAGATTTATGAAAAAAATCCGTATACATTTTAAGTTTTCTAGTAATAATGTCAGATGAAGCGTTCCAAACCCAAAAGAATGAGCCCTCTAGTGTATCTCTCCTTTGCCTTGAACAGGCTGTGTGTTGCAAAATGTGCTGCAATCTGGTCCCGAATTTCCCGCGCTGGGCTGCGGATGTGACGTCACATGACGCTGCATGCACTTTCTCCCCGTTCTCCCGTGCCGGCTTCGCTGTTGGCTGCAGTACCCCCAACAGCCGTCGTGGTGAAGGGTGGCGCTAATGAGTCTAATTTCTTAAAAGGAGCCTCAAGCTCCTTTAAGGCCTGTGTCAAGTATATTTGATAATATACCAGTTGCACAGCCATGTTGGGCTAACTAAGTGCATGATGGGATGACATCATGACGTGCCTGCACGCGCTGTTGTTCTGAGCATGCGCAAGAATAAACAGTCTGAGAGAGAGTTCCCAACCAAGAGACAAGACGTGTGTGAAACGTTTTGTCCGTGAAGCTAATTCTTTTTACCATCTCTGGTGACTGCTAAAACACAATAGACTACTGCAGAAATGTCTAACACTACAGCCTGAGATGGCATAGGTGCACTGGTGTAGGCACCGTGCATAGTCTACATGCAAAAAGAAAGCGTCTTTGGTTCTGTATTGACCAATGTGTTTGTGAAGGACAGCCCAAAAGCAAGCATGAACACCCACCAGAGTGTAAGAGCTCTGATCCTCTTCTCTCCCCAGTAGGCACGCAGGTGTAACATTAGTCACCCGGTTAAGGGGGTGCCTCAACTACAGAAGCTACAGTTCAGGTGCAACTAGCCCAGGATCGAGTCCCATCTCTGTGTTACATGTCTCCCCCACCCTCGTTTCCTGTCTAAGTACTATCAATGAAGGCTATTAGATCCCCAACATCTTTTTAAAAAAAGGGTTAGATGACACTGTGAATGTTATCCAACCACCACATCTTTATTTGTTTTCAGTTTCAAATTCCCATAAAACAATCATTTCAAATTCTCATAAAACAATCCATGCAATAGATGGGTGGAGTTGAGCTGAATGTCTGACTTCGCCCTGTAAACACCAGCTGCTATAAACACAGCAGTAAAGAGATGGTTTCAAAAGCAGCTGCTGTACTTTATCTCTGTGGGATTTTAACCAAAACATGCATCGTTTTATCATGCATTTTATTAAGATATCATTTAAACAAAACATCATAAATTGTTCACTGATGACTGTTGTGGCTGAGCCTCTTCTGAACATCATAGGGAACTATTCCTTCCCTGATCCAGTCATCAGGCAAGTTCAATTTGTGCTTGATGGTTGTTGTGACTGCATTTGAAGATAATTCTTCAATTATAACACTTTCAAGCTGGTCGTCCATCCATCTACCTGGAAGGAATCGATTGCACTGCCAGTAATTTAGACTGAACTGTCACTGTTTAGGGACTGAAAGGTTTGGGGTAATGGTGCCAATATCCCATAATCCTGAAGCACCAGTCATTGATTTTTGTACCTTCAGCATTTCCCTTATCTTTCACACAAACATGGTTGATCACACTTATCTCATCATGACAAGAAGCACCTGCATAAGAAAAAGCATTGTATCTTTGTCTGGGAGAGGAAACCTCCCTGGGAGGAAGGAGAGAGCATCAACTCCATGCTCGTTAGTAGAGTTTGGCCTTTTTAACATCAGAGCTGAATGCAGCCAAAGTAGCTCTGGACTCCAGTCCCGGTGGGACAGGTGCACATCTTTTACAGCGCGACATCACTCATCAACGCTGAAACTAGTTCACCCAATTATATACTTAATATGTTCATGTAATATTGGATTACCACTGTAGCTGAACGGGTCTACTTGCTTTGTATGAACACAATCTCACTGCATCGTAATGGAGCTCATGAAGCAGCCACCGTTGCATTGGTTCCTTTCTGCAAAAACCCACATGTGGTGCTTTATAGTCGAATGTTTTCATTTTCATTATGAAGGAATATTTCAGTTTTTCTTAATCTGTTTGCTGAAGCCATAAAGGTGGAGTGAAAAAAGTAATCAAGGTGACTTGTGATTCTGTGTGTTTATGGTCATTTGAGAACGGCGGCGAATTAAAATGCTTCCAAGAACTGAAAACAAACAGAGACCTGAAGCTCCGTGCTGCTGGCTCGGCAGTCAGCGACCTGCATCCACGTAAGGGATGGATGGTCTGAATTCATATTCCACAGAAGACACCCACAAACACACACACATCAGACTGGCGCAGGTGGAGCGGATGCCGCTTCATTCGCGAAGATGGGCTGAATTGCCTCACTGTTGGCATGGCGATGGCTCATTGGAGAAAGTGGCTGCTGCTGCTCCCCAGCTGAGCTCCTCTGAAACTGCCAGAGGTGATGGATCCATGTGAATAAATGAATACTATAAAACAGCACAGGAGTAAACGAAAGAGGGCCGAGGCCGTTTACTGAGAACAAGAAACAGATGAAGAAGCAGATGAGGAGAAAATGAGGGAAATGCCATTACAGGTAAAACCAAGGTAATAAAAGATGAGGATCTATCTGATACAGGAAGACTTAGGTCTTTAAATGTACATGAATTGAGCATATTTCTAACTTTAAAGAAACACTTTTGGATATTTTCTGCAGTGAAGCTGGCGTTTCTCAGCTTCATTTCTTTCATTCCACTCTTCATAACCCTCATTTATCTCACATATAAATCGGCAATACAAAAGGAAAAAAAGAATTCGACTCAGTTTCAGGACACATTACACAGAAAGTTGTCACGGTTACGTGGGAGTAGGACCCAGATGCAGGAGGTGGAAATTCCAAAAAGGTGATTCATTTTATTAAACAAACAAAAAGCGCTGCTGAGCAGGATACAAAAAACCAGTGCTCAAACAAGAAACAAAAACCTGAACGTCTAAACACGGAGGGAGGAAAACAGTACGGACCAGCAGGGAGCAAGGGAAAGACAAGACCAGATATACACACGGGTTAACGAGACACAGGTGCAGACGATCAGGGCAGATGGGAAACAGGAAGGTCAAACCAGAACTTAAACACAAAGACATAGGTTTCAAAATAAAACAGGAAGTGTCAAACCCTGACATTTGTCCTAATAACGTCAATACAAAGCGATAACGTAACGTTAAGTCGGCTAAAGTAACATTACTGTTAACGATAGAGAGCTGTCAATAAGAAAACAACATGTAACTTAAAATCTATGTGTTGTTATTAGAGACAGAGCAGACACCGAGGCGCTGATAATCTGGCGATCCGCCGACGAAGCCGCTTCAGTGGGCGGAGAAATGCTGCCCTAAAAGGATTTAAGTATGTTAGGTTTTTGTTAGTTATCTTAGCATGCTTGCTAGGTAAATAAAAGTGATTTAAGTGTTTTGACAACGTTATATATCGGGAGTTTGTTGTATTTTCATGAAATAACTACTTTTCATTGCTGGGTTTTGACAGAGAATTTGTCCGGGAGCTGAAATAAATAGGAGATGCAGAGAGAGCGTATGGACAAGGAGCAGAAGATGGAAGATGGAAGAGGAAATATATATATATATATATATATATATATATATATATATATATATATATATATATATATATATATATATATATATACTGTATATAATCTATTATCTAACAGTTGTAGCTTTGTTTTGTCTGCAGTTTGTAGTTTTGTCTGAATATAAAGTGAAGCTTCATGTTTTTTTTTACTAGATAGATGAATAAAGTTCTATCTATCTAGTAAAAACATGAAGCTTCACTTTATATTCAGACAAACTAATGTGACAGCTACAACTTTTAGATTTCATCTATTAAACCAACATTTACTGTATCTTCCTAAATTATTTATTTCAGCATGCAATAATTCTCCACAGAGCTGCAGGTTTCTCCCCGGGACGACGCCGTGGGTTGACCCGGCGATCATGTCTGTTCTCCGGCCGTGAGCTGCTGCTGCCGACCGGGCGGCTCTTCTCATCCCCGAAACATCGGATCAAATTTCTTAACAGGCGTTATTTGGATAAACTGAGCCCAGGTTGGGGATCTTAACGGTTACTTTTACGCCTGAAAAAATATTAAAACTTAATGAAGTGGCATATTAACAGCGCTACAGCGGAAATTAAAACAGCTTCTAGTCTGCTTTTAGATCTCAGCTTTCGCTGTCGTTTTGGTGTGAAATGCATTCTGGGATACTTGGCTGCATACTGCTGTGTGAACGGTCTGCTGGAGCGGCGTACTGAATCGTTCATTTAGTAGGCAGTATACAGTACATACTGATGCAGTATGTAGCATGTAGTACGTTAGTATCCGAGTTCGGATACAGCCACAGGCTTCAAAATAAAACCCTGACAAAAGTCCTAACAAGTTTATATAACAAGAGAAGAAGTCGAATGCTGATGTCTTTCCTCCCTGTCATTAAGTTAACTCACGAATTAATGCTCCAGACCCCAAACGTCTGCTTATATGGGGGTATTCACACAATTAATCAAGTGCATTCCATTAGCAGCACAGATAACTAATAGCATCACTGGAATACACCTCACAAAGGTGGTCGGAAGGAAATGCCAAGGTTTCCAACAAGTTCTCCCATCACAAAACCTCTTAAGAATGCCACTTTCATCGTTCAAAATATCTTATTTTTTTTAAAACAGGGATGCTGATTTGAAAGAAATGCAAAGAACATCAACGGTACCTTTGATAGTTTAGCCAAACTGTAATTCGACAATTTTTCATCTCAACAACTGCAGGAGACTAATACCGAAGACTAATATACCTAGGTTACAGATCAAATGTCTGTCAACAAGATGAAAATCCATCACCTTTACGATAATAACCTAAATCTTTCAATTTGTCTGTGAAATTTTGATGCAGGCTAATGAAAAAGGAAGAACACACACAGAAGATGATGAATAACTGAAGTTTATTTCTGATCCTTGTGACAGCTGGCTGTAGAGACAGAGCAGCAAGATTAAGAAATCTTGGTTGTTAGCTGCCCCGAATAAATCCCCATGGTAATTTATCCACCCCCTCTTTCATGCAACCAATTTGAGCCTAAATTACTGACACATCCCAGCTTAATCCCTCATCTTAGTTTTGTGCAACAGCTTTCTGGCGGAAATCAGATTCACTATGTTCGGATATTGAAACCTTTGTATTTAATGAGTGGTCCTTTTCACATGACTGTATATTAAACAGCTTTTACAGAGAAAATCTGTCCATAAACAGTTGAAAATGGGCTTGCCATAATTCTCGTCTTTAGCTCTGATATGATATGACATATACTTGGAAAGATTTTTTTGAATGGCAGACATCTCTTGAGTCTGATGCACAAAGGAAAGAAGAAGAAAATAAAACGTAAAAATAAACCAACCTTGTGTTTCTTCTTTTGCAGCCAAAAAGAGGCAGAAAAAGCCTCACTGGGCCACAGGTGGTAAACTGCTTCAGGTAAGAACTAGTAAAAATTGTTCCCAATTGACATTTTCCTCCACTTTGGATCTGTTTGGGATTTGAATCTCCATGGCTACAGGGTAGAGAAGTGGATCAGAGCTAATTCAGTACACTTTTAAGCACTGCTGTAATGCTGGCACTGTTATAAACCAGCATGTTCTCTGTGAACAATCAGACTTGGATTTGTGTCCTGCCCTCACTGTTGGTGAGTCAGAGCTAAGCATCTTATCATGCATACGAGCACCCTGCTAAATAAATACCCTCCTGAGGATACAATAATGAGAGATATAAATGCATGTAATATAAGTGTAAAGTTTCTTTCAGCTTACTTTCTTTTGTTGATTGGAAAGTACTACCTTTTGCCTTACCACCCATCTGGATATAGATTTATGTGGCTTTCGTTGGTGCTGCTTTTAGTTGGAACCCTTGACACTGTGGAGCTCAGTAAGGAAACAATTTAAAGAGCCAAAAAGCAAAGAGAAAAAAGTTCTACCTCGTCAGGGCCTCCACAGGGGCCCTGCCTCTGTTTCCTGTTCTGTTCTTCATCTCTGCCTATCAGCTCCCACGATGCTTCGCAACAGCAGTCAAAACGAGCTGTAATTTAATCTCGCTACCTGGTTGTCTTGGAGATTGTCTCTGACCAATCAGCGTGTCTTGTTTGTTCTTTCTGCTCAGAAAGCGGACCACACAGTTTTCCTGCTCCTCGGGGGTCAACTTTGTTCAGGGATTTTCCTGTTCGCCTACATTGGTCTAGACTTATAATTGGGCATGAAAGATCACAGATCAGTTGGCAAGACTTTACAATATTTGTTTCAAACGAGTCAGTCACTTAGAAATGACAAGATGCTCATTAGGTGGAGAGCACATGAAACATACCAAAAACACTAGAATGTATCAGTTGAGGAACCAGCAAGTGTAAAGACAATTTTCAAAGTTGTGAATAGTACAAATTAAATGTTAGATTGAGCAGCAGACAGACAGGTTTCTGAGGAAATAATTAGAGTAGCCTACAGGGTATTGTTGAATGGTCCAAAGCTGCGTTCTGGTAAAAGATTACAAAACCAGAACACTGGTCGAGTGAGAGAAAAGAGCAGTTGACTCTCCAAAACATTTTAAAACTGGTCATAGTAGCACGCTTAACAAGACATCTTAAATACTCAGCTCTGTTCATTCAGTTCCTCTTAACAAGCGCTAGCGTTCTAACCACAATCTGTAAAAAAACAATGGACGAAGCATAAGGGGGGGACCCTCCTGCTCAAGGCCAGCAAAAAAAAATAAAAAATTACGGACAGCTGGGTAGAGGAAGAAAGAGGAGATAGGAAAGAGAGAATGAAGAATAGAATTTTCAATTGGATTCAAATTTTACGGGGAGCCAATGCAGGGAGGCTAAAAGGTAGCACCAATTCTTTGCTGGGCGAGAGGAAAGAGTCGCTTACGTAAGCCGAGGGGTGCGGAGTTAAGACCAACAGCAATAGCAAGACTGCGAGACGGCACCATTTTCGAATAAGCGACAAATTAATATGGATGCAGCAAAGCAGCAGTGATCTGTGGAGGAGACAACCTGTCTTTTAGTCAGTGGTGGACAGTAACAGAGTAAATTTACTTGAGTACTGTACTTAAGTACATATCCAGAGGATTTGTACTTTACTTGAGTATTAGATTTCTTTGGTACTTATTACTCTTACTTGAATACATTTCCAAGACAAATATTTTTACTTTTACTCGAGTAAATTTCTAGGAAGGCTGAAAAGTACTCGTTACTTTCAGGTCTGCTCTTTTTTCTTCCTCCCTAAAATCTTATTGGTAACAAGCTTTTTGTCAAAGGAGGAGACCTATCACAGTGCACGCTCTCCACTGGGATGGGAGCCGCAACAAGTCAAGACATAGCCGCAACAATGGCTACGCCTGCGATGAGATGTAGTTTTTTGTAAAGCAGTGGTCTTTGAGGGGGATCCAGACTTAGTTGGTTGGTGCAGGTTCATTTGGTTTCAGTTCATGATTGTTAATAAACTCTGCATCATCTGCTGTCCTCTTGTGATCCCATTCATTTGATTTGTTTTTGGTGTTTCTGCAGGTTTTATATAACATTGTGGTTCTAAAAGCAGCACATCAGTGCAGCTGGTTTCAAAGAGTTAATTCTCAGAAACAAGAGTTAAAAGATCCTTAAATTAATTTAGAAAAAATATAGTAATTTACTGGTGTGGAAAATAAGAAATTTACTCTTACTCTTACTTTTACTTAAAGTAAATTTAAAAGCATTTACTTTTGGATACTTAAGTACCTTTAAAAGCAAGTACTTTTCTACTCTTACTCAAGTAATATTTTGACTGAGCTACTTTTACTTGTAACGCAGTAAATTTTGACCAGTAGTATTTGTACTCTTACTCAAGTACTGGGGTCGAGTACTCTGTCCACCTCTGCTTTTAGTGCTATGATCCAGGAAGTCCAAGCGAAAGTGGAGGGTGCTACGCGGACCAAGTCCTGTATTAGCCAGAGTTTCGCACCAATGCAAACGCAACGATGTAACTGACGCTTGCAGCGACATAACTGACATTTACAGTGACGTAATGATGTGGCTCCCCTTAGCACCCTAGAGCTATGGAAAGGCTAACCGATTTTCAGCTGGTTCGCAAGTTGAATGAGTTGTGAACCAGCACCAGCACTGGCTCTGAACCCGCTCTGGAACCGGTTTGGTATAAAAAGGGGTAAAAGAGAATAAAAGAGAAGAGTTTTTGCTACGCAAATGTCTGTTGAGACTGAGAGTGCTCTCAATTATTTGTGTTTGTTTGAACTCAAGTTGTGTGTCACTCGTTAATTGGTTGATCTGATTGACCAGACAGGTGCTGTGATTTGTGGGTGTGTCAATAAATGGCTGCGCATCCACAGCTGAGTGCAGTTGTTGGATCGAGTGAAACGAAAGACTGAATGAAGCTCTGTTATTCCTGTTTTTGCGGTGTCTATCTTTATTCTGGTTTACCACGCCAAGCCGCCTGCTGCATAACCCTGCCAACAATGTCCCACCTCACCTCTGGATGAGGATCATGGAGGGTGTGTCCAGTGTTATAAGGCAGGCAGGGTGGAGAGCGGCCGCCACTCAGGCGGATGGGACACAGGTGCGTGTGTCCCATCAACCTCTCCACCCTGCCACACACATGTTTTACATGTTTCCCTGCTCTGGCACACCTGATTAAAATGAATCGAGCACCATTGGTTTATCACCAGGGTCTGCACCAATGATCTAATGAGTCATTCATTTGAATCAGGTGTGTTAAATCATATAATTCAAGTTTAAGGGGACCTTAGCATTAAGATTAGACTCGTGCATGGTATCTGCGGTCCCCCTACCCAAGAAGTCAGCACAGTGAACAATTTCATGCTATCTATCAGATCATGTCAATATTACAGTACACACTTGCAGACCTGGAGCCGGCACTCTAATGGCGCTTTTCCACTAGCACCTGCGCGACTCGCCTCGCCTCGGTTTTGCGCCTTTCCACTAGGGGTCTAATGTGCCGAGTAGTTACTTTTTCTGTAACTATTTTGCCGAGGTTCTAAGCGGCTGAATCGGGCTGCATCTGACGTCATCACAATACACACTACCGATTGGTCAGGGGGTTGGCCAATCAGACGTCTAAGTCAGGAGCCAGAAATCAGCAAAAGAGCGGCTTCTTGTTACTTTTATTCGACAGGCAATGGCAGCGCAAAAGTCTGTTTCATGATCCAACTCTGAGGTGCAGATGTTCATAAACCTGGTGCTGAGGAGAGAATTAAAAAGGGATCTAGACGGACGATAAGGAACGACCAGATCTACCAGGAGCTCTGTCACTTCATAGCTGCTCACGGCTCCAGTTGATTATTCAGCAGCGCAGAGACAAACAAAATTTTTTTTTTAACAAGCGTCGCCGCTTGAAGCTTCTCTCACTCTAATTTTCTAACTTGATATGGAACACAAGTCACAGACCCAGCAGCACATTTATCATCTCCTGCAGGTTCTACATCTTTACTGTTGTTGTCTTCTTCGTTTAGATCACACAATCAAATACGTCACAGCAGCTTCACTCCAACCTCCTACTTCTGATCTGGGTATTGAAAAGAAACGAGGGCAAGACGAGTCGAGTCGGGCTGAGTAGGTACTAGTGGAAAAGCGCCATAAAGGCTGCAGTTCTAGGACCCTTGTTTTTTTCTGACAGCACCACCTACTGATTGGATAATTTTACAACAATCACTGTGTTTGTCTATTATTTTGACTTGCATAAGGTTCAGACCACTTTTTATTGGTAAATTAATGCAATAAACTATTTATTTCCAAAAGGTTCACATACTTGTTGTTTCCACTATCTTTCAATGAGTCAGAGTAAGTTTTCAGTTTTCTTACTCGCTTCAATACGTTTTTTTTTGTAGCCTGAAGATGAGATGCAGAGCCCCATATCTCATGTACCAAATATTCCTTTTTGATCTTGTTTTTCTAGCCTGACTCACCCAACGTATGCAAATCCAGATCCGTGGGGATCGTCATCAAACAGTCCGTCCTGTTGGTGCCTGCATTACCTATGGTGATTCACGAAGCCCTCCTTCTGCGCCCCAGAGCAGCACCAGCTGAAGGGCTGAACTTGCAACAGGTTTCCTCAATAATTGGTCTTTATAGGGAAACACATGTTTATAACTTTTAACTCAAGCAAGCCACCAAGACACTAATTTCAGTGATACCACACAGCATTAAAGTGGACAGACTTGGGTGTCTGGGAATCACTAAAAGAATTTTGTTGCACGACTTTATCAGAAAAAGCTGTAAGATTTTATCTCTCGCTGATTTATAGATTCTGTGTTGTTTGCTTTTTTTCCTGAATATATATATACACTGGGGTTACAACAGAAGAGCAGCTGGTTTATCTGTTTACATCTGTGCTACCAAAGAAACTTGCTTTCATAAAGAAAGAACAAAAAAAAACAGTCAACAACAATGACTTTTCCATCAACACATCATCAAGTAAAATCTAATTTCAGGCCTCTACACCTGACCTGCAGCTCTGCAGCTCTGCAGATAACAGCTTATAGTCCATACTGTCCATTGTTACCCCTCTATGGAATTATTTTCTTTCTGTGGAAAAAAGAAGAAGAATTTAATTCAAGTTTTTGATCCCTGGGTGTCCCTACTGATGATTGAAACATAATTTTTTGCCCCACAAACTCCCCTCACTAGAAATTGGTTTGTTGTTTCAAGCCAACAATGCACTAAAGGGTCTTGTTCTTGTTTTTTTCAATATAAATTAGAGTTTATTAAACTAAAAAGAGCACAAGCAAAATATGGAACTGTAATTTCTTTTCTAACAAACATGAAATCTATTTTCTTTAAAACATACAGTCAAGGGGTGGGGCAAGGCCAGTTTGGTTGTTTGGGATTTATGTAGATGCTGTGGGCCTGTTGGTTTCATCAAGCCTTGATCTTCAGCTTTTTCTGATGTGTTTGGAGCTGAGTTTGAAGATCAGGGATTAATATCTGCAACTCAAAATGTTAGTCCATAGTTATCAGTCAGCAAATGATGTGGGTTGTTAGTTAGGTGCTGCCTCAAGTGGAGGAGTTTTAATATCCTGGGATCTTGTTCAGAGGTGAGGGAATGAAAAAATACTGAGACCAAACAGTATATTTTAGTGTCTGAAATCAAAACCAACTCAAAAATTCTAACTCTGTTGGTTTGTTAGTGGCCCACTCAGTCAGAACATTGTTTGTTGGATCTGTTTGGTGGCTTAGTGATGAGCACTGTTGCCTCACAGCAAGAAGGTTTCTGGTTTAACTCCCGGGCCCAGCAGGTGTGTAGACTTTGCATTTTCTCCTGGTGCTTTTTTCTGGGTGCTCTGGCTTCCTTTCACAGTCCAAAAACATGTATCTATTGTCCATTGACAGTTCCAAATTGCCTGTGAGCACGTACGGTTGTTTGTCTTCATATATGGGCCTGGTGACCTTTTGCCTGTGATGAGCTGTGACCCTGTGTAGGATTAAGTCGGTATAGAAAATGGATGAGTGATTTATTTTCTATTTGAATGGAATTGGGGCATCAGAGTGGGATTGTCCAGTGTAGCCATCATTATTTGCATCAACAAGTTCACTCATGTGACATTCACTGTACCTCAAACTCTTTCTTTTAATGGAAACTGTATAAAGAAGTCTACCGTGCTGCAAGGCATGTAAACTTCCTGAAAAACTGAAAAAAGAACCCGACATGCAAAATTTCTGACCTTTTTGTCCAGGCATCAGTGTCATCACGATGCCTTCGGCAGAAACTCGTCACACCGGTGGAGATGCTTGGGTACTGAGTAATTTAATTCATCCTCGGCTAGACATTGCAATTACATCTTCCTAATTGTTGACAGAAATCTCCTCATCAGACTATTAAATGGAGACGCAAGAGCAATTATACTCTTTTTGATACACAATCTCACTATTCAGTGCTTTCTTAGGACTCTGTTGCTGCAGTATTTTTTAATGCACCCTGAGGGATCAATATGAGATACTGGTAACACTGGAGATTGACAGTTTTCCGGGAATGTCACCGTCTGCTTGAAAATGTCACAGGACGACATTGAAAGACCGAAAACTGACTGAAAAATGTGATTACTGCGTTGATGGGTGGATACAAGTGGTGGTTTTGGCTCGAAAATCAAATAACAAATACAAAGACTGGAAAAGCTGCTGGGGCACACTTATCTTTTTTTTTTTTTTTATTTTCATCTCGATTTTTTCCCCCCATTTTATCACCCAGTGCTCCTACCTAAGTGACAGTCCAGGGCAGGGACGGGGGGCACACTTACAGCGGGGAGAACAAGTATTTGATACACTGCCGATTTTGCAAGTTTTCCCACTTGAAAAGCCTGTAGAAGTCTGTAATTCTTATCATACTCTTTAACTGTGAGTGATGGAATCTAAAAAAAAATTCAGAAAATCACATTGTATGATTTTTAAGTAATTCATTTGCATTTTATTGCATGACATAAGTATTTGATCCATCAGAAAAACAGAACTTAATATTTGGTACAGAAACCTTTGTTTGCAATTACAGAGATCAGACGTTTCCTGTAGTTCTTGACCAGGTTTGCACACACTGCAGCAGGGATTTTGGCCCACTCCTCCATACAGATCTTCTCCAGATCCTTCAGGTTTCGGGCTGTCGCTGGGCAATACGGACTTTCAGCTCCCTCCAAAGATTTTCTATTGGGTTCAGGTCTGGAGACTGGCCACTCCAGGACCTTGAAATGCTTCTTACGGAGCCACTCCTTAGTTGCCCTGGCTGTGTGTTTCAGCCACGTCCCATCTTCAATGCTCTTACTGAGGGAAGGAGGTTGTTGGACAAGATCTCGGGATACATCGCTCATCCATCCTCCCCTCAGTACGGTGCAGTCGTCCTGTCCCCTTTGCAGAAAAGCATCCCCAAAGAATGATGTTTCCACCTCCATACTTCACGGTTGGCATGGTGTTCTTGGGGTTGTACTCATCCTTCTTCTTCCTCCAAACACGGCGAATGGAGTTTAGACCAAAAAGTCTCTATTTTAGTCTCATCAGACCACATGACCTTCTCCCATTCCTCCTCTGGATCATCCAGATGGTCATTGGCAAACTTCAGACGGGCCTTGACATGCACTGGTTGAGCAGGGGGACCTTGCGTGCGCTGCAGGATTTTAATCCATGACGGCCTAGTGTGTTACTAATGGTTTTCTTTGAGACTGTGGTCCCAGCTCTCTTCAGGTCATTGACCAGGTCCTACCGTGTAGTTCTGGGCTGATCCCTCACCTTCCTCATGATCATTGATGCCCCACCAGGTGAGATTTTGCATGGAGCCCCAGACCGAGGGAGATTGACCGTCATCTTGAACTTCTTCCATTTTCTAATAATTGCGCCAACAGTTGTTGCCTTCTCACCAAGCTGCTTGCCTATTGTCCTGTAGCCCATCCCAGCCTTGTCCCTGATGTCCTTACACAGCTCTCTGGTCCTGGGCATTGTGGAGAGGTTGGAGTTTGTTTGATTGAGTGTGTGGACAGGTGTCTTTTATACAGGTAACGAGTTCAAACAGGTGCAGTTAATACAGGTAATGAGTGGAGAACAGGAGGGCTTCTTAAAGAAGAACTAACAGGTCTGTGAGAGCCGGAAGTCTTACTGGTTGACAGGTGATCAAATACTTATGTCATGCAATAAAATGCAAATTAATTACTTAAAAGTCATACAATGTGATTTTCTGGATTTTTTTTTAGATTCTGTCACTCACAGTTGAAGAGTACCTATGATAAAAATTACAGACTTCTACATGCTTTTCAAGTGGGAAAACCTGCAAAATCGGCAGTGTATCAAATACTTGTTCTCCCCACTGTATCTGTATTGTTACATTTAAGTTTCTCCCTGATTTTCACTGGTTTTACTGTCCCAAAACAAGGGTACCAATTTACATGGCGCCATAGAGTAGATGTTTTTTCTTCAAAGAACTTAATGTTAATATTTTGGGATGGATGGATGGATGGATGGATGGATGGATGGATGGATGGATGGATGGATGGATGGATGGATGGATGGATGGATGGATGGATGGATGGATGGATGGATGGATGGATGGATGGCTCTGGAAAAAGATGTGGTCTTAAAGTCATGATGTGTTACTCTAAAACATCAGTGTACTCCTCTGCTTTCACAAAAGTGGAAATGAGCTTTAGCTACTGATACAACTCCATGAAGAGCCAGCTTGGAATCTGGTTTTGGACCAAAACAATAGAGGGATTATATTTTTATTTTGCCTCATTTGCAGGAAGATTGGTATAAGCGAACACTGGAATTTCTTCATCATCCTCATGCAACGCCTAATTCCTTTTTAATGTGAGAAGGACTGGCAATATGACCAAATCATAAAAGCTTAATTGTCTCAACTTTTTTTATTTTTTCTCTTTTTTTTGGGAGAGTGTTGCAGGCCTGAAATGCAAAATTTCCTTAATATTAACAAAAAATTCAAGCTTACAAGAAAAAACTCGGGCTTTTACTGTCTGCAAGGAGGTAGAAGAAAAAGTAAATGTAAGAATCACTTTGTTCTTTTATTTGCAGTTTGTGTCAACTATATAAAGTTATAAAGTGACTTTCTCTCTAGTTTTTCTATTCCCTTCTTTTTCCATTCTTATCTCTACATTGCACTCTTTCTCCCAACTGTCCCATCCTCTGTGGCTTCAACTCTTTCTTGGTCTTCGCACCTCAAATGGTGCAGAGTCACATTCACAGTTCACTTCCGACAGTTATGTTCTCTCACAACATGTGGTTGCGGAGGTGGATCTACGAGTAACCTCCATGTACACAGAACTACACAGAGCTGTGTAGTTGCCCAGTTTTGAGCTTTATAGCGACTCACACAGATGAGTCATTCATTGGTGCAGCCAAATGGAGTGCCGAGCACCGCTTCACCTCCCATAAAGCTGCCATAAAGCCTCTCTGCCACTGACAGCTGACTGATTGGTGTTATAACAAGGCAGGTGTGTGTGAACACGGAGACTTCTCTGTGTGTCCGTGCGCTGATGTCAACCTCTTCCTCTTAACAGATGTGGCAGTTGATCAAAAGAGAGGTTCCGAGGTTTCCGAGGTTAATTATTATGGATCAACTGTTTCCAGTATTGACTCCAGCGTCCCTAATCATCGACTGAAGATGCTAATTTAAGCTCCGGTGAAACGAACATGATGATAAGTGATGGTTAAAGGGATGGCACGTGTTAGTCAGGCACTTCTGTTTGTGCTTCCACACAAAATTAATCTGTAGATTTAAGTGCAACCTCAATAACGAATAGGACACTCCCAAAAAAATTGGATATGGGTAATAAAAGACTGGAAAAGTAAGGGGTAATAAAAAGAAGCACTTGGAGGAAGATTTTGCAACTAATTTGGTCCACTAGCAGCAGATTGGTGACATGATTTGGTATAAAAACAGTATCTTAGAGAGACAGTTTTTCAAAAGTAACGATGGACAGAGAGGTTCACCTGCTCGTACAAATTGTGAGTAAAGTTCCTCAGTTTATAATTGCAATCATCCAATTGTTTGTAGTTTAAGAACCGACACCAGAACCTAAGTTGGTGGGACGAACAACGACTCCTTGTTCCAGTTCTGCTGTCACTGTCAGGGTTTGACAATTCCCCCCAGTGTTTGTAACTTTCAGTTCTGTCTTGCCCCGCCTGTGTCCCATTTGCCCTGATTGTGTCTGCACCTGTGTCTCGTTATCCCTTCAGTATATCTTGTCTTGTCATTCCTTGGTTCCCTGTCGGTCCGTACTGTTCTCTCCTCCATGTCTCCTCGTGGTTTTTGTCCTGATCCTGGGTTTTTGTATTTATCCTGCTCTGCAGCGCTTTGCTTTGCCTTTTTGGATTAAAACCCTTTTTGTTTTTGAGAACTCCTGCCTTCAGCCTCCCTCTGTCTCCTGCACTTGGGTCCTTAAAAAACCAAACCTTGACAGAACGGACCGACCATATGGACCCAGCGGGAGACTACCTCACCCTTATGGAGTTTTTGCGCCAGGAGGAGTATTGGGACCCCTTTTGGGGAACACGCCTGGCTCTGGGTGGGCCCAGGAGCCTGCAGGCCCAGGGGAAGCGACGGCGTCAGGGCCAGCCCCAGCCCCAGCCTGTTCCGGTGGGGGCCCTGGACGCACCTCTTCCTGTTCCCGAGGTGGTCCTGGACACATCCCAGCCTGTTTCCCCCTTCTGGGGAACACGCCTGGCTCGAGGCGGGCCCGGGGGTTCTCAACCCCAGGGGAAGCGACGGCGTCAGCGCCAGCCCCAGCCTGTTCCTGCTCCAGCGGTGGTCCTGGACGCATCGCCCCCTGTTCCGGCTCCAGCAGTGGTCCTGGACGCATCGCCCCCTGTTCCGGCTCCAGCAGTGGTCCTCGACGCATCGCCCCCTGTTCTGGCTCCAGCTGTGGTCCTGGATGCCTCAGCTCCTGCTGGAGTTCCTCCTCCGGTGATGGTTCCGAACCCCCCTCAGCCAGCTCCGAGGATCCGTGCCCCCCCTCAGCCAGCTCCGAGGACCCGTGCCCCCCCTCAGCCAGCTCCTAGGACCCGTGCCCCCCCTCAGCCAGCTCCGAGGACCCGTGCCCCCCCTCAGCCAGCTCCTAGGACCCGTGCCCCCCCTCAGCCAGCTCCGAGGACCCGTGCCCCCCCTCAGCCAGCTCCTAGGACCCGTGCCCCCCCTCAGCCAGCTCCGAGGACCCGTTCCCCCCCCCACAGCCAGCTCCGAGGACCCGTGTTCCCCCCCAGCCCGCCCTGGATGTGGACTGTGGGGACATCTGGGATCTGTCCCTTGAGGGGGGGCCAGCGCCCCAGACCCGGGTACCCCTCCAACCGGCACCTCGGACCCGGGTACCCCCGCAGCCAGCGCCTCGGACCCGGGCTCCCCCGCAGCCAGCGCCTCGGACCTGGGTACCCCCGCAGCCAGCACCACGGACCCGGGTCCCCACTCGGGCAGCTCCGGGGATCCTCTGCCCCCCGACGCCGGCTCCCCGCATCCTGTCTGCTCCTGTTCCGGCTCCCCGCATCCTGTCTGCTCCTGTTCCGGCTCCCCGCATCCTGTCTGCTCCTGTTCCGGCTTCCCGCATCCTGTCTGCTCCTGTTCCGGCTTCCCGCATCCTGTCTGCTCCGATTCCGGCCCCCCGCATCCTGTCTGCTCCGGTTCCGGCTCCCCGCATCCTGTCTGCTCCGGTTCCGGCTCCCCGCATCCTGTCTGCTCCGGTTCCGGCTCCCCGCATCCTGTCTTCTCCAGCTCCCCGCATCCTGTCTTCTCCGGTTCCGGCTCCCCGCATGCTGTCTGCTCCTGTTCCGGCTCCCCGCATCCTGTCAGCCCCTGTTCCGGCTCCCCGCATCCTGTCAGCCCCTGTTCCGGATCCCCGCATCCTGTCAGCCCCTGTTCCGGCTCCCCGCCTCCTGTCAGCCCCGACTCCGGATCCTGAGGTGGTCCCGCAGTCCTCTGTTCCTGAGGCGGCCCCGCAGCCCTCTGTTCCTGAGGCGGCCCCGCAGCCCTCTGTTCCTGAGGTGGTCCCGCAGCCCTCTGTTCCTGAGGCGGTCCCGCAGCCCTCTGTTCCTGAGGCGGTCCCGCAGCCCTCTGTTCCTGAGGCGGTCCCGCAGCCCTTTGTTCCTGAGGCGGTCCCGCAGCCCTCTGTTCCTGAGGCGGTCCCGCAGCCCTCTGTTCCTGAGGCGGTTCCGCAGCCCTCTGTTCCTGAGGCGGTTCCGCAGCCCTCTGTTCCTGAGGCGGTTCCAGAGCCCCGTCAGGTTCCCGAGTCCCGTCAGGTTCCCAAGTCCCGTCAGGTTCCCGAGTCCCGTCAGGTTCCCGAGTCCCGTCCAGTCTCAGAGCCCCGCCAGGAATCCCCGTCACGCCCCCCGCCAAGACCCAGGCCTAGGCCTTGGGGACGCCCCCCGAGCTCTCTCGCTGGTCTGCTCGGTCCCGAGGGCGGCCCCCGGAGCTTTGGCCGTGTGTGGCCTCTTCCTGTTCCCGAGGTGGTCCTGGACACATCCCAGCCTGTTTCCCCCTTCTGGGGAACACGCCTGGCTCGAGGCGGGCCCGGGGGTTCTCAACCCCAGGGGAAGCGACGGCGTCAGCGCCAGCCCCAGCCTGTTCCTGCTCCAGCGGTGGTCCTGGACGCATCGCCCCCTGTTCCGGCTCCAGCAGTGGTCCTGGACGCATCGCCCCCTGTTCCGGCTCCAGCAGTGGTCCTCGACGCATCGCCCCCTGTTCTGGCTCCAGCTGTGGTCCTGGATGCCTCAGCTCCTGCTGGAGTTCCTCCTCCGGTGATGGTTCCGAACCCCCCTCAGCCAGCTCCGAGGATCCGTGCCCCCCCTCAGCCAGCTCCGAGGATCCGTGCCCCCCCTCAGCCAGCTCCGAGGACCCGTGCCCCCCCTCAGCCAGCTCCTAGGACCCGTGCCCCCCCTCAGCCAGCTCCGAGGACCCGTGCCCCCCCTCAGCCAGCTCCTAGGACCCGTGCCCCCCCTCAGCCAGCTCCGAGGACCCGTGCCCCCCCTCAGCCAGCTCCTAGGACCCGTGCCCCCCCTCAGCCAGCTCCGAGGACCCGTTCCCCCCCCCACAGCCAGCTCCGAGGACCCGTGTTCCCCCCCAGCCCGCCCTGGATGTGGACTGTGGGGACATCTGGGATCTGTCCCTTGAGGGGGGGCCAGCGCCCCAGACCCGGGTACCCCTCCAACCGGCACCTCGGACCCGGGTACCCCCGCAGCCAGCGCCTCGGACCCGGGCTCCCCCGCAGCCAGCGCCTCGGACCTGGGTACCCCCGCAGCCAGCACCACGGACGCGGGTCCCCACTCGGGCAGCTCCGGGGATCCTCTGCCCCCCGACGCCGGCTCCCCGCATCCTGTCTGCTCCTGTTCCGGCTCCCCGCATCCTGTCTGCTCCTGTTCCGGCTTCCCGCATCCTGTCTGCTCCTGTTCCGGCTTCCCGCATCCTGTCTGCTCCGGTTCCGGCCCCCCGCATCCTGTCTGCTCCGGTTCCGGCTCCCCGCATCCTGTCTGCTCCGGTTCCGGCTCCCCGCATCCTGTCTGCTCCGGTTCCGGCTCCCCGCATCCTGTCTGCTCCGGTTCCGGCTCCCCGCATCCTGTCTTCTCCAGCTCCCCGCATCCTGTCTTCTCCGGTTCCGGCTCCCCGCATGCTGTCTGCTCCTGTTCCGGCTCCCCGCATCCTGTCAGCCCCTGTTCCGGCTCCCCGCATCCTGTCAGCCCCTGTTCCGGCTCCCCGCATCCTGTCAGCCCCTGTTCCGGCTCCCCGCCTCCTGTCAGCCCCGACTCCGGATCCTGAGGTGGTCCCGCAGTCCTCTGTTCCTGAGGCGGCCCCGCAGCCCTCTGTTCCTGAGGCGGCCCCGCAGCCCTCTGTTCCTGAGGCGGTCCCGCAGCCCTCTGTTCCTGAGGCGGTCCCGCAGCCCTCTGTTCCTGAGGCGGTCCCGCAGCCCTCTGTTCCTGAGGCGGTCCCGCAGCCCTCTGTTCCTGAGGCGGTCCCGCAGCCCTCTGTTCCTGAGGCGGTTCCGCAGCCCTCTGTTCCTGAGGCGGTTCCGCAGCCCTCTGTTCCTGAGGCGGTTCCAGAGCCCCGTCAGGTTCCCGAGTCCCGTCAGGTTCCCAAGTCCCGTCAGGTTCCCGAGTCCCGTCAGGTTCCCGAGTCCCGTCCAGTCTCAGAGCCCCGCCAGGAATCCCCGTCACGCCCCCCGCCAAGACCCAGGCCTAGGCCTCGGGGACGCCCCCCGAGCTCTCTCGCTGGTCTGCTCGGTCCCGAGGGCGGCCCCCGGAGCTTTGGCCGTGTGTGGCCTCAGGCCAGGCCCCAGGTCTCTACGGTTCCCAGACTGTTGTTAAACGAGGAAGGGACGCTACACAGCGGTAAATGTTGAACTTTCCCAACGTTTTTAAGAGGTGTTGCTGCCATGAACTTTCCTTTAGTACAGTTCCTCAATTCAAGGCTTTTATTCTTAAATGTGGGTTTAAGAGATTTGAGAATTATTGCATTCTTGTTTTTATTTACATTGTTCAGTGTCTTAACCTCTTTTTAACCGGAGTTATATATTTTTTAACCCAAATTTGAATGTTGCTTTTCTGAGAATGAGAACGCTGCATCGTCTCTGTTTCTTGTCTCCGCAAACAAACTGTTGGTTTCTTCAGCTTCCTTCGGACTGTAGCCGCGTTGTTGATCAGAGTACATACTGGATATAAGCAGTTCTACACCAGTAAGAATTTGCTGCTGTCCAGTCACAAACACATACTGAGATTGGGCTCTGATCGGACAATGATGTCCGATCAGCCAGATTCACAGCGGGTACTCCAAATTTTCCCCAGGATTCTCAGATTTTTTAAGATATCTTCTCTCTCTTTTTCTCTTTTATTTGATAGTGGAGAGAGGAAAAAAGAAAGACATGCAAAAAAAAATTTTAATTAAAGCATTTGTTCAGTGTCAACCGTGAGTTAATGACAACCCTGGAGAAAGTTAGTTTATTATGTGTCATTGTTTTCATCAAATCTGCAGCTCACTTTATCTATGGTATAGCCAGTGTTTTTTGCACATTAATGCCTTCAGCAGGTCGTCAAACTGCAATCCTACCCATGTTGGCACACTATGATCATAGGAATTCATCCATGTCAACAGAGGCTTATGCACACCATTGCCCTATAAACATTTCAGTGATTTATTTTTCCCACATTTGTTGACATAGTAGATATACTATGCACATCTTTGCTCCTCAAAGATTCAGCTAAGCTTTATTGTTCCAACTTTTTTTTTTGGAACATGTTGCAGGCCTGAAATGCAAAAATGCATTTATAGTAAAGAAAGGCATGAAAATGATGAGGAGAAAGGCATAGAGTACCTTGATTTCACACTTTCTTTACAGAAATGGTGTCAAATTCAAATCAGAATCACAGCAGTTTCTTTGTGTTTCTGTGTCATCCAGACTATTTCTGATTTTGGATTGTACAGTCTCGCAAATTGATCTCAAAATGCCCATTTGATATCAGAAAGATCAGAAGAAGTGTGACTTGTGTAAAATGTCATCATTTTCCAAAGAGAATGTGGGGCAGGAGATCAGTCAAATTGTGCGTAAGATGGTTTGATTACCAATCAAACTAAAGCTAAAAGAGTGCCTCGGCCCACACAAAAAACCCATCAGGGATGCAGCAGAAGGACCAGCAGGCTTTGATTTATCTGCAACTAATGAACAGCTGGTGTACACAGACGCATGCGATCTTGTCTGGAGATGATCAGACGGGAGATCCAGATGCACTGATGGGGCATGAACTCTTTTTTAAGCCGACCTTGGAAGTCGAGATATATGAAGAAGCTTCCATTTGGTTCCAGTACATCAGAACAACTTAAGAAGGTCATGCACATGACCAGAGAAGGCACAGTTGTGCCCAACGGTTACACATGGGTGCAGTTATTTATATGACACAATTATGTATTTTATGGCTGACTTCACACCTTAAGTACAGGATGTTTTTAGTGTCTGTAGGCGGGTTTTTATCATTTATTGTCCATCCCTCATGGGCCTCCTCAGGATCCATCCTGGGACCAGTTCTCACTAACTTAGCCTTTTGTACCATCATCAGGAGATGAAATACGTAATTTCTTTTCACCTTAGTGCTGATGACTCTCAGCGATATCTTTCATTAAAAATGTCACTTTTGAATTTTGGTCTTTCCAAATCTAAAGCAGGATCGATCAACCGACTCCATTCCAATGCCTGGCTGACATTCTCAAATCTGAGCTCGATATTGACTGATGGATTAGATCGTACAGAATCACCGGCCACTTTAATAGGTACACATTTTATAACTAATAAAGTGGTGAGTATGCATAAACTCACCACTTTATATACCAGGGGTAATTAATAAAGTGCCCAGTGAGTGTAAGAACACAAAGTTTGGTATACAATGTCAGCGGTTTAGCAGTGTTAAGGAGAAAGAAACTGCTTCTAAATGTTTGTGTGCTCGAACAAAGGATATTTTATCACCTGTATGACGAAACATGTGAAAATAGTTATTTCTTGGAATGTGTAGTGTATTCAACGATGGTCCCAGCGTTGGCCAGGTAACATTAGGAGGCTTTAGCTGGGTCTAGGGCAGTTTAAGGGAGCCTCAGTTGTTGGCGTGTGTCTCCATTACAAGGAATGAATGGCTGTATGTACATTGGCTGAAAAGACTGAGGGGGAAGTTGGCGCTGATACACTGCTAACCTCCCACAAAATGTTTTATCCCACAGTCCCAGTAATGGAAATCTGTGCAGTCCTTGTAGATGTTTTGGATGGAGGGCAGCTTGATGTCAATGGTCCACTGCAAATTTCAGCATCCTTTTGTAGAACCTAGTGTTTGGCAAAGGAGTAGCTGCCATAACAGACAGGTATACAACAGGTAAGCATGCTCTTATATATACTGCAACAGTCAAAGACAGCCAGTCAGTACTTTGTTGCACAGATGTTTGCTTGTTTTTTTTTCAAAATGCCCAGGATTCATTATTTCACTTTTTTGACTAGAATGGAATTATTTGATATGTCAGTGCAGAGGAGCTTTGAGTTAGATTGTGGGGCGTGGTAGTCTAGAGGATCCCAGGTTCAAGCCCCGGAATGCCAACCAAGACAAACCACCTTGGGCCCCTGAGCAAGGCCCTTAACCCTTATTGTTCCACAAATGGTGTGTGTGTTCTCTCAGATGTAAGTCACTTTGGGTAAAAGCGTCTGATAAACGGCAGTTATTTATTTATTTAGATACATGCTCAACCTAACATTGCATTGACAGTTTAGGGTTTTTTGCTGTCAGAACAGTTTTTATCGGTTAGGATTTGTTGCCAAAGTTAAATCATTTCTTTCTCACTGTGGAAGAAGTTATCCATGCATTCATGACATCACATCTGGATTACTGCTTCTCACCTCAGTCTCCTCCCATTCCCAGCTTATACAGAAGCTCTACACTGCAACAGCAAGACTACTGACTGGCACCAAGAAACATAAATATATTACTTAAATCCTGGCCTCTCTGCAGTGGCTCCCTGTCCATTTTAGAATTCAATTTTAGATTTTATTGATTGTTTTTAAAGCTCTTAATGGGTAAGCCCTGTCCCACATCACTGACCTCATTCATCCTTATTCAGCCTCCAGGTCTCTAAGACCTCTTTTGCACGTACCACAATTCAGCCTTGAGCACAAAGGAGACAGTCGCTGCTTCATGTCTGTGGATCTAGTTACCACGCAATAATAAAAGCCTTTCCATCCATATCTGCCTTTAAGACTAATTTTAGGACCGACCTTCACTACCTGAACCTTCTCACACCACTAATCATCTATTTGTTATCAGACTTAAAGCTTGTTCATCCTCTGTCTTTTTCCTGGATGCTCTTGTTGGTTTATGTCTATTTATTTGTATTCAATATTCTGGTTGTTAAAAACATTATATATTTGTATATGTCTTTTACAACACTTTGATGAGTGAAAAACAGAATAGGCACAAAACAGCATGATCTCAAATCTTCAATTTCTAAGAAAGATAATTGAAAAAGCAGTTTTTCAAAAGCTAAATTACCATTTGACTCAAAACAACTGCTGTGATGTCTTCCAATAACGTTTTAGACACCACCACAGCACTGGCAAAGCTCTGACCAAAGTGTTTAATGACATATGCTTGAATATACAGTCGAAATTGTTAGTCTTAGTTTTATTGGATCTCAGTGCTGCGTTTGATATAGTCGACCATAATATTTTACTCAAACGACTGGAGAACTAGGCCGGTATTTTCAGAACTGTACTAAACTGGTTCAAAACATACTTAGGGAACTGGAAATACCTTGTGTCAACAGGTAACTTTACATTTGAGCTGACAAGAATTACATGTGGAGTTCCCCAAGGTTCCATCTTGGGACCACTTCTGTTTAACATCTACATGCTCCAATTGGACAACAAAAAAAGTTACCATAGCTATACAGATGACATGCAGATATATATTACATGTAACCAGGAGACTGAGGCCCTTTATAGGCTCTTGGTTAATGCATTGATGAGACTAATGATTGGATGTGCCGGAATTTTATCCAGTTAAACAAAAACAAAACTGAGTCATTGCCTTTGGAGCCAAAGGGAAACAATTACAGGTCACTGCAGAGCTTCAATCTATACACCTAAAAACAACCGATCAGGCCAGAAATCTAGGTGTAATGATGGACTCAGACGTAATTTTGGAAAAACACATTAAGGCTATAACAAAGTCAGCCTACTAGGACCTTAAGAATATATCAAGGTTAAAAGATCTGATGTCTCAGCAGGACATAGAAAAAGTAGTCCATGCATTCATCTTCAGTAGCCTAATTATTGTAACAGCATCTTTACAGGTCCACTTTAAAAGTTAACTTAGACAACTGCAGCTCATTCAGAACTAGTGTGTAATTTTTGGTCATGCAGGCAGTGCAAAGAAACTGCAGATTCTTACACTTTATATCTTCAGACTGCAGAAAAGTCTCTCACACACACATTTATACTTTATATCTTCAGACTGCAGAAAAGTCTCTCACACACACATTTATACACCCTTCTCTATTCATTATCCTAGTACAATCGAACAATGTTCTCCCTAATTCTTATTCCCTCTCTCATGTTCACATTTTAAATTGGTACACCCACTCTCTAGCTGCTCCCACACACACACTCATCTCCTGACTGGAGCACACACTTACGATGGCAGCTCCATCATTTCTGAGTGAATAATGTCCAAGGTCACTGTGTGCTCAGAGGGTGATCATAAAAACCACACCGCTGCTGACCAAAGGCAAATCACTGAGTCAGACAGATGCTGGCTGAAAGAGAGGGGAAACGACAGAGGAGGAGGAGACGGACGTCAGCGTATTTGACGTGAGGGGCTAGGAAGAAAGGGAAAATAAGGGATAGGAGGAGTGGAGGGCATGAGGAAGTCCACACATCTCTCTCTTTCTGATGAGGCAGATCACGGCACTCCCTTCATCACTCCTGATTTCACTCCAGCTGCCCACTGTGGCAACTCGTGAGTTCATTTCTATCCCAATCACATCAGGAGGCCAAATGTGTATTTCACAAAAGGTGACTGAATGCAGCTCTTTAAAACCAGGAACACAATCAGCAATTCAAATTTCACTCCACCAAACTTGCACTCATAAAATGTCAAAGCTTCCTTCCTACAGGTTATCCTGAATAAATAAATGAAGCTGTTTTTCTAATTTTCCAGTATACTTACTCTTCTTATCACTGAAGAGGCAGCTTTACAAGAGACTATAACTGGCTTACTAAACTGATGCCAACTGCCAAAATGTGCATTTCTGGGATTGGCCACTAGGGCCTGGCTCCTGTCCAACTTTACCGGAGAAAGAAACCCGCTTGCTTACCCCTACAAACAGCAGGGCAGATAATTCTAATCATTTATGTAGTATTATTCAAATGTTTCAGTTGCTATTTAGTCATGCTGTCTTTGTATGTTTGTATAGATATACGTATTATATTTATACCATTGTTATATTTATATCATAGTCATAGTATATTTATGTCATAGTTATATTATATTTATGATAGAGCTTACATTTGGTATTAAACAGGTTATTTTTGTAAAAATGATATATATTTATTTATTTATACAAATTAGTGTAGAGTATAAAGCGTAAATACAGGCATATAATTTATGTTTAGTTGTCGAAAGGGGGTGGGATTAAATAAGTTTATACTTCCTCCCACTCCTTTTCGAACATGTAACTGAAATATGTTTTTTGATGTGTTTTTTTTTTCTTTATGTGGCGGAATGCCCACCTGTATTTGTTTCTCTTATCTTTTTTTCTTGTTTTTTTTTATATATATACATGTTCGAAATAAATAAAAACGAACGAACGGACGGACGGACGGACGGACGGACGGACGGACGGACGGACGGACGGACGGACGGACGAACGCTTACAACCTAGTACTGGATGGGTGCAGTCGGCATGGAGTTCACAACTTTATTTGCTTCGTCTCATAAAACTATATTGAAACCACAAACAAATGCATGAATATGGGTGCAGCTGCACTGCTGTCTGTAGTGCGAAATAGTCAGGTATCATCACTTTTAGTGCATTAGCTCCTCCTCAAACTTGACTTCTGAGCTGTGAATAAAGATGCCAGGGAGCACAGTCCTTCTTCTCTCCAGGGATGAAGTTAAGTCCCAAGCGTAGACTGTAAAAAAACAATGAATGAAGAATGAAGTGTTTTTTCTATTATTTGCATGACAATATTGGACCAGATCAACTTATCCTTGCAGACATCCAGTCTTAGGATATGTGTCACAGATTTTTAAAGTTGAAGTAATTAAACCTTAACCCAAAAAACCCTCTCTTGACCCAGACATCTTAGCGAATTATAGAACAATTTCCAACTTTTCATTTGCATCTAAAATTATGGAAAAGGCCAGTTATGTGACCACTTGTATATAAATGATTTATTTGAACTTTTTCATAGCACAGAGACGGCACTGGTTCAAATCACGAATGACCTTCTTATGGCCTCAGATAAGGGATTAGTGTCCATACTAGTTCTACTGGACCTCAGTGCTGCTTTTGACACTGTAGATCAGCATTTTACTGCACACGATAGTTGTTCAAATTCATGTTGTTCATGTTGTTGGGATTAAAGGGACAGCTCTAGGTTGGATTAAATAATATCTATCTGACAGGTTCCAGTTTGTTCATGTACATGAGGTTTCTTCAGAACAGTTGAGGGTCTGCTAAGGTGTTCCGCAGGGTTCAGTGCTAGGGCCAATCTTGTTCAGTTTATACATGCAGCCATTGGGAAGTATAATCCAGAATCACGGCATAAACTTTCATTGCTATGCTGATGATACGCAGCTCTACTTGTCTATGAAGCCGGATGAGACAGAACCGTTAGCTAAACTTCAGGCATGTCTTAAGGACATCAATGACCGGATGTCTGCAAAACTTTTGTTTCTAAACACCATAGGAACAGTTAAGATGGTGTTGCGATGGCCTCCAGTACTACTGTACAAAACCTTGGTGTATTGTATTGATCAGGATTTGTTGTTTAAAGGTATATTAATCAGGTTTGTAAAATAGCGTTTTTCCATCTCCGTAATACTGCAAATATTCGGAGCATCCTCTACCAGAGTGATGCTGAAAAAATAATTCACGCATTCGTATCTTCTAGACTAGATTATTGTAATGTTTTTATAGCAGGATGTCCAAGTAATTTGCTGAATAGGCTCAAGCTGATCCAAACTGCAGCAGCGCGAGTGCTGACAGGAATCAACATGAGAGACCACCTCTCTCCAGTGTTAGTCTCACTCCATTGGCTCCCCGTAAAACTCAGAATTCAATTTAAAATTTTATTACTTGCGTATAAAGCACAAAATGGAGTATCCAAATGTAGATTTGGAGGACGGGTGTTCTGCTATCAGGCACCATTACTATGGAACCAACTTCCAATTTGGGTTAAGGAGGCCGACACCACCTCCACCTTTAAAACCAAACTTAAAACGTTTCTGTTCAGTAAAGCCTCTAGTTAGTGTAAACTGTAGTGTGTTAGGCAGAGGAGGTCCTGGCTACTTTTGCGCCCTGGGCGAACTGTCCATCCCACCGCCCCCCTCATGCGCTGCGAAGAAAAAAAAAATCCCATTAATGCACAGCCATGTATCTTTAATAAATAAATGAACAAGACAAATAAATGAAATACAGTGTGTATAAAAGAAAACGTGTGTAAATTACACTAATCCTTCACACATTCAAATGTATAAATAATGAATAAAATAAAATAATTAAATAAAAAAATACAATTAGGCTTATTCACATAATCTGAATTGAATGCAGATTGTAGCAGATCTTTTAACCTGGCTCTTTCACCCTTTCACAACAGGTGTAAAGTTGTAAAGTGCAATCTAGAACTTGGGTTAGGGTTAGGGTTAGGGTTAGGGTCCCTTTTCTAGCCTTCTTTGCAGCAAAATCATCAATTACATCATCATACGAAATCTGTTGTGCAACTGTATGACTGATGCTGATGATGGCAAGTCCAGAGAGATGCTCCTGTGACATAGTGGACCTCAAGTATGTTTTAATAAGCTTCAGCTTGGAAAAACTCCTTTCTGCTTCCGCTGCTGTCACTGGAAGGGTCAGGCCAATTCTGAGTGCAGTCCACAGATTGGGGTAGATTTCTGCGAGTTCTTTCTCATGGATGAAAGTAAGCAGCTCAAGCAGAGTCATGGACTTTGATGGGAGGTCAGGGAAGTTCTTTTGCACTCGACAGAGCATTACAGAGACGTGTAATTTCACTTAGACCAAGTTCTGTATCGCGCAGCGTCAAAACCCCGCGCTCCTCCACACATACGACTCTCAGCAACAGCAAGTTGGTGTGACAATAACAGCCCATTAAATAGATTTGAGATGGAACTGTCAGAGCAATTTTTTATTTTTTTATTTTGAGAGCGCTCATGCGCCCCACCCGGATTGCGCCCTGGGCAGTCACCCATGTTGCCCATGGCTAAAACCGGCCCTGGTGTTAGGGCCAGTAGTAGTCATAGCTGCCGCTGTAGAACAAGACTAAAATATTTCGTCTCAAACATAGCTTCATTGTAGATATGCTGCCATAGGCCTTTGTCTGCAGGGGGACCCCAACATGATCCACTGAGCAGTGCCCACCACCCCTCCTTTTCTTTCCTTTCTTCAGATCAACCCTCATTTATTAATTATAAGTATCTCATCACCATCATGGTTCTCCATTGTTCTTGTAGTTTGTTGTGCTGGTCTGCCCCCTCCGTTTCTCCTCTGTGCATATTTGCAGGCCAGAGCCTCAGGAGCTGCATGCTGCCCTGCAGTCCCCCCCTCTGACTGCTTGCTTCCACCTGTCTGTATGGATATCTGTTGGATATCTGCCAACATTCTGATCTGCAGTCCCGCCCTCTGACCACCTCAGTGTCTGCTGTCTAGATCTGTTTATATAGTCATCCCTGTAGTACACCAACTAACCATTGTGTCTGTGTCTCTCCTCTCTCTGTTCTTCATTCTCTCTTTTTGGTCTGCCATTTCCTGCTCTGCTCAGCTGGCCCTCGGCAGGACAGCCCCCCCTTCTGATCCAGGTCCTGCTCATGGTTTCTTCCCCCCTAAAAGGAGGGGTTTCTTGCCACTGTTTGGCTTAAGCCTTTTTTCTCCCACTAGGGGAATTTTTACCTGCCATTGATTATGTAATTGTTGCTCTGGGGTCATGTTCTTGGTCTCTGGAAAGCGGCATTTTTCTTCCTACCATGCACAGATATGTGGCTCTTGAGGCCAACTCGCTTTTGCAGCCAGCTTCTAGCAGGCAGTCAAGAGACTGCAACGAATCTTAGCTCTGCATCAGACTCAGCCCAGAAATTATATGGAAATTATAAGAAGCAGCTTCCCACCATTCTCTACTTAAGTTAACCGGGTGACGGCCTTAAGGTCGTTTACCACAAGTCCTGGAAGCTGCCAGGGCGACCAACTGCTCCAGATGAGCCATCCTCAATGTTGACCTGGACCCTTTCAGATTTACAAACAGGACTACTGGAACAAAGGCTGACTTTGTACCTTTGCACGGTCCTCTGAGGTCATGGTCAGGTAGCCAAGCGTCAGCTGGTCAAGGATCCCAGTTAAGTTCGGTTAGCGCTCCAGCGGGCCTTGTTGTACATGAATCCCTTCATTCATATAAGCTTCATAAAACAATTATTATACATGTTTTGCAATGATATTTACACATGCTATCAACTTAAGATGTATTTATTTGTAATTAGAGATAATAGAATCATTTAAAAGGAGTCAGATTTGACAAGAATAATTCTTAAGTGAGTTTTAGCCTGTTTAAATGTGTGTGCAAATGCCCACTGTGGAGGGATGGTCATGTGATATGGGTCTAGAGTAATGTTTACATGAAGGGGATCTTTTTCAAGATGGAGTTTATACACTGACTAAAAGGAGGACTGCTAAAATTTTAAAAGGGTGTTTTGGATCAAAACAGACCAAACCGATGAAGCCTTATGTGCTGATCAGATAACGTTTGGTACCAATATGACACCTGGAAACAGTCTCATAACTTGTACTTTGGGAAAGATCTCAGAAGAAGTTGACATGCTTCGATTAAAATAGAGACAAAGAACATCAGCAGGAAATGAGGATGGGAAGGTAAGTTAATTCTACTCTGATCTGGGTCTGAGATGGCATCGTACCCAGCAAGTGACAGGGATGTGTTATGTCAGAATTTTACTAAAGTGTTCAAACTCCACATCACAGAAAGATTCAGCTCTGAGTTTTATTCAGTTATGTGTGAACACCTTTACGTGATGAATATTCATTTATGTGTAAAAGTCCTCCACTCAGCTTCGCCTCAAAGGAAGGTCGCACTCTATAATGCCGAGCTCTGATGTGAAAAGAATTTATGTCCGTTCTAAATAACCACACTTGCAGATGCAGACAGGTACAAGAGGTAATAAATGTGGAAGGAACGGAGGTAACAGCTCGCATTTTCAGACAGCGACTGTTTCACAGAGTTGCTTGTATAAATAATGGAGGAGAGAACTTATGGGAGAAATTTTAAAAAACCTGTCTCCAAAGCTCTCCAAATGACTGTCTGCACGGTAAAAGCATGCATTTCAGATGGGGAGACTGTTAGAAAATCACTTCACACCGTCCATCTGCGCAGGAATCATCAACCACAGAAATATTTGCATCATCGTCTGGAGTCTGGCAGCTGCATTTGCTTCAGTCTCCTCATTGTGGCATATGATCGTCTCAGTGTGCACCATTGCACATAAATCTGTCCTCATTTCAATGTTTGAAATTTTGAATCGGTAGATATTTCTTACCAAGTACTGTTGGAAGAAGAAACCTTCTGGGTGGATGGATGGATGGATGGATGGATGGATGGATGGATGGATGGATGGATGGGTCTGGGGCCCTCCGTTGTCGGGCCCGTGCGGGTGTTGCCCTGTTGGGGGGTTCCCTCTCTCCGCGCCCGTCCCTGGTCCCCCCCGCTGTGGGCACTCCTCTGGTCCTGGAGGGCCGCTTTCATAGGGGCGGGTGCGCCCGCCGGCGTCGACGGTCGGGGTGGCTCTGTCTCTCCGGGCAGGCTAGCCTCTCGCCGGGTGGGGGTCGTTGGCCTGGAGGGTGTGGGTTTCCTGGCCGCATGATCGGCCCATGTCGGGTGGTTGGTGATCGGCTGGGTCCCGGTCCACCACCGTGTGTGGGGGGGGGGGGGGGGGGGGGGGGGGGAAACTATTTGACTCGAACCTGAATTGAATTACATGCATCATTTTGAATGCCATGAACACATTGAAAACAAATTATTATCCAGCAATTCACTTTAATACAAAATAAAATGAACTGAATAAAATAAGTATCTTTCTTGAACAGAAACCTGTCCTGCTTAACTTAAAATTGTATAAATGAATATAAAACAATGGAAAGAAAGCAGAACATCCATTCTGTAATAGTGCACATTTTTAGTGCAATAACAAAATTGTGAACTCAACAGCTCAATGCCATTTTCCATTGGCATTTTATGAGTATTTTTTGACTCTCACAGCAATACGGGACAAAGTGCGTCGCTTTTCAGCTCAATACAGGACGCTACTTTAGTTTATAAATATGGGACGATTTTGTTTTTCAAGGGACGGTTGGCAACCCTACCTCCCGCCCTCTTCTGGCCCTCCGCGGGCGACTGGTGGCCCCCCCCAAAAAAATCTGAAAAGGATACCGAACTTTATGACCTGCTGTTTTCTGCACGAAAATAGTAATTTATTCTGCTAGATTAACACCTCTGTGTTTGTTTTTAGTCTGAGCTTTGTTTGTTGTTGAGATTGTTTTTTTTTAGTTGTTTTTTTTAACATTAGAATGTGTATATGATGGTGACAGTGTGACGGTGTGTGTGTTCCGGCAACTCCCCATGCTCCTTCGCAATTAGTGTGTTCTTGGTAATGTAGTCTAATAGCTTCACAGGAGTGCTCTGAAATGCTGATGAACATCTGTTTGGCAGAAAGGACACACACTCGCACTCCACCTCTCTCTCCTTCCTCGACAGAAACACACACTCCCTTTGGTCGTATGTGTCATATTTGTACCTGTCATATTTGAACCTGTGAATAACGTGTGTGAACCTGGAAGTGTTAATCCAGGTGAAACATATTTACACTACAATATTTAACATTTACAATTACAGGGATGGAACTTCAATAATTAAGGTTCTTGACAGTTCTCCAGCTGAAACAAACACACATATAAAGATCACGTTTGTGTGAGAGGAAGCTCTGGTTCCACCACAGAAGAGGATCATATACGGGGCTTTTCGGACAATTTAAAATCAGTGCTAGTGCTGGTGCTAAAAAACAGTTCCAAACAAGTTCTACAAACAACTGGCTTGCATTTCCACTGACCGATTTCCACTGTCTCCAGGACCGTGTCCTGCATGTCTTAGATCTGTCCATGCCAAAACACACCCTGGCTATGTCATGTACAGACCTGTGCAACCCTTGATGATCTGCTAATTATTTTAAATCAAATGTGTAAAAAAAAATCCAGAAAATCACATTGTATGATTTTTAACTAATTAATTTGCATTTTATTGCATGACTTAAGTATTTGATCACCTGTCAACCAGTAAGACTTCCGGCTCTCACAGACCTGTTAGTTCTTCTTTAAGAAGCCCTCCTGTTCTCCACTCATTACCTGTATTAACTGCACCTGTTTGAACTCGTTACCTGTATAAAAGACACCTGTCCACACACTCAATCAAACAAACTCCAACCTCTCCACAATGGCCAAGACCAGAGAGCTGTGTAAGGACATCAGGGATAAAATGGTAGACCTGCAAAAGGCTGGGATGGACTACAGGACAATAGGCAAGCAGCTTGGTGAGAAGGCAACAACTGTTGGTGCAATTATTAGAAAATGGAAGAAGTTCAAGATGACGGTCAATCTCCCTCGGTCTGGGGCTCAAAGTCTCAAAGAAAACCATTAGTAACACACTACGCCGTCATGGATCAAAATCCTGCAGCGCACGCAAGGTCCCCCTGCTCAAGCCAGTGCATGTCAAGGCCCGTCTGAAGTTTGCCAATGACCATCTGGATGATCCAGAGGAGGAATGGGAGAAGGTCATGTGGTCTGATGAGACTAAAATAGAGCTTTTTGGTCTAAACTCCATTCGCCGTGTTTGGAGGAAGAAGAAGGATGAGTACAACCCCAAGAACACCATGCCAACCGTGAAGTATGGAGGTGGAAACATCATTCTTTGGGGATGCTTTTCTGCAAAGGGGACAGGACGACTGCACCATATTGAGGGGAGGATGGATGGGGCCATGTATCGCGAGATCTTGGCCAACAACCTCCTTCCCTCAGTAAGAGCATTGAAGATGGGTCGTGGCTGGGTCTTCCAGCATGACAACGACCCGAAACACACAGCCAGGGCAACTAAGGAGTGGCTCCGTAAGAAGCATTTCAAGGTCCTGGAGTGGCCTAGCCAGTCTCCAGACCTGAACCCAATAGAAAATCTTTGGAGGGAGCTGAAAGTCCGTATTGCCCAGCGACAGCCCCGAAACCTGAAGGATCTGGATCTGTATGGAGGAGTGGGCCAAAATCCCTGCTGCAGTGTGTGCAAACCTGGTCAAGAACTACAGGAAACGTCTGATCTCTGTAATTGCAAACAAAGGTTTCTGTACCAAATATTAAGTTCTGTTTTTCTGATGTATCAAATACTTATGTCATGCAATAAAATGCAAATTAATTACTTAAAAATCATACAATGTGATTTTCTGGATTTTTTTTTAGATTCCATCACTCACAGTTGAAGAGTACCTATGATAAAATGACAGACTTCTACATGCTTTTCAAGTGGGAAAACCTGCAAAATCGGCAGTGTATCAAATACTTGTTCTCCCCACTGTATATGGATTGCATGGTTAAATCAGTAAGAATCATATCCTGTATATGACAAAGGGTGAAGCATTCAGTTACATGAGCCACTGGTTTCCGTGGTTTTGAAACCAGTTTTTCTTCGTACGGAGTGCAGCCATGTTGCTCTGCAAGCCGACGGGAACGCACCCACTGCATGTCCATCAAAGTTAGCTTTGCTCCCAATTCCTTCAGCCAAACCCCGCTCAAATATCTCCAGAGCTCCCATCAGACTTTTACAGCGGGATATAATGTTTCACATGTTGACTCGATGATGAAATCAAAAATGAACGTCGCCTTTAGCCGATGCTGGGTTCATAAAAGCTGGTTGCTCCACTAAGCGCAATAGTACGTTTATGGATGAGGAAGTGGTAACGGCTAACCATTGGCTGACTGACCCCCCTCAGAGTTGTCATGGATGTGAAATTAAACACTTGTGACCAAAACGTTTTTTGAACAAAGCTGTAAACACATTTATTTCTGCTCTAAAGTTGGACTTTTTATAATGGAAGTCAATAGAGATCAACACACTTTTGCAGTCAGCCTTCAGCAGTTATGCATGAGCATCAATGCGGAAGTGAGATGGTTGGCGCTTGGTAAGAATGCATCCAGAATTTCCCGGTGATTGTTTAAAACTCAAAGAGGTTTTTTAAATATGGCAGTTGCATAGTTTTGGTTGGTTGCGATCATCACAGCCCCTGCCGTGATGTAGCGGTTCTTGCCTCTGGCTCAGCAAAGTTCAGGCGCCAGCATACAGTAGCACCAGTTTTTTTGGCACCAAGTCGGTGCATTCCTAACAGACAGTGGTCAGGAACCATCTTGCACCAGAACCAAACTAGCACTGGAACCGCTTTAGTCAAAAGGCCTAAATACTGAAAGCTTCTACTTTGGAAACAATAAATACGCCTAACCAGACTGCCTCTTTTTCTTTATTTTTCCCTTTTAATTTGCATTTCCCAAAACGTTCACCGATTAGAGATTGTAGAAAGAAATCGGTGAAATTTTAGCTGTGTAATATGAGGAGTTCCTCATAATAGAGGTGACATCAGCCCTCATGAGAAAAAACTAAACATTTTACTCTAATGGCAGGTCTTGAATAAAAGCGGCAGCTATGACACAAGTACTTTCCCTCCTCATATTATCTTATAATGCTCAAATCTGATTTTGTGTCAGGTTACATTTCGCTTTGAGTCTAAAACCGTACGGGTGCTGAGCTGTTGCGGAGAGCAACAGCGCAGATGAAGAGTGACAGGGGAAAAGGGAGCGAGAGCAGGGGGATTCTCGGATGCAGGTGGATTTATAGCTGGAAGAGGAGTCTCTGTCACAAACACACACACACACACACACACACACACACACACACACACACGCATGCACACTGCAGGCTATCCTTGTCCCGCTGTTAAATAATTCAACTGCTGTGAAATCTGAGGGACTCCTATTATGTCAAGCTTATGTGTGTTTGTGTGCGTGTGTGTGTGTGCGTGCGTGCGTGCGTGCGTGCGTGCGTGTGTGTATGTGTGTGGCTTGCACATGTGGGCATGTTATTGCAGGACACCACCAATCCATCTCCCTGCTCCGGACTGGTCTTTGCTCCTTGTTAGCGTGTGTTTTCTGTTGTCAGACAGAATCTTCTACGTCCAAGTTCACAACTCAGTCCCACCACTGTCTCTGCTGTGTTTGCTCATCGGTGTGTGTTTGTGTTTTTCCAACTGCATGTAATTATCTGCGGCTCCTTGCTGGATCTGCTGTGATTAGAAAAGTGTTTTAGAAGTGTTCCGCCACCAAACTTGCGAGGCCTCTTGTGCCCAATTAGGCAGCTCGTTTAAGCCGCCGTCGTCACATGCTTCCCCCTCTTGGCATCGCTCGTCGCCTTCATCGCCGCATCCCACTGTCCCTTTTTTCTGCCCACCCCGCAGGGTGAGAGTCAGAAAGGGAAATAAATGAATGCCAGTCGTGTGGCGTCAAAATAAATGCATATTTCGGTCCATGTGAAGACGCACCTCGGGGTGTCGTTCCTGCCGAGTTTCAGTCGCAATCGTGTCAGAGAGAACAGAGTCTGATTCTCGGCTTACTTTCTTAACAAGGCAGTGGATCTGTGTCCAGGGGAGGGGGTGGACGCTGATCGCAGGTTGGTGCACTGCCAGCTGGCAAGGACCTCTGCACTCACACTCTCTCACACACACACACACACACACACACACACACACACACACACACACACACACACACACACACACACACACACACACACACACACACACACACACACACACACACACACACACACACAATTGCCCTCAAACATCCTTTGACCTTGAAAGGATCAAACAACTAAACAGTCTATACAAACACATCCAGCATTTTTCTTGTAAGAAAACGTTTTTAAAAAAAGAGGGATAATGTGGAAAAATAAAGTAAAAACCACATTTCCTCATTTACTTATTTGGAGAAAGTACAAAACATTTCATGTTTTCATTTTGTCATATATTGTTTTAATTTCCCCTGGGAAGTTGTCGTTATTACACGTTTCAGAAGGCTTCCTTTTCTCCACATGTCCTCGAACTGGGACCAGGTCAAAACTGCACATCATTTTCACATCCTGGGATCTTGCAAATCAGTACCCCTTACCCAGTTTTGCATTCTTAAGCATATGGTGCTTTTCTGCATTAATACTGCCATCACAGAAGTGGGACTGAGGTTTGCCGGAGACACTGATCCAACTCGACATCAACATCTGGATTTTCGACGTGTCCAGCGGCCCGTTGCAGTTTTTGGTCCAGAGCTCACAGGGGCAATTTCTCACAAAAAAGATCAGCAGTACAAATTCATGGGACTTATACACATGTTTGTACTGTGAGATGGACCATCCCAGACGCTTCACGGTCCAGAAGTGTGAACACACCTTCTGGACAAGGTTAGCATTAAAGGAGACCTATTTTGGCATCTAATACCTATTTTAAACAGGCCTTGAATGTCTTAAAAACAAGCTTCTAATTTTTCTTTTTGAAATTCAGCCTCCATGTCTTTTTTTTTTTTTTTTAAAGGTTTTTTTGGGCTCTAGTGGCCCTTTATTGGAGATGCAGACTGGAAAGGGGTAGAGAGAGAGAACGGGGAAGACATGCAGCAAAGGTGCGCGGGCTGGATTCGAACCCGCGACCGCTGCAGGAGGAGGACTGTAGCCTCAGTATATGGCCCGCTGCTTAACCCACTGCGCCACCAAGCGGCCCCAGCCTCCATGTCTTTAGCATCCCAGTCTCTAACCTCATTATCTATGTGGGATTCTGAGTGGGCGGGGCTATGATAATGAGGCTCTGTGCTGATTCGCTGCCTGAATGACGCGATACACCGCTACGAAAAAATGGCGGAAGCTCTGGCCGGCGGAGTTAGTTGTGGGCGTGGTTTCACGCATCGGAGGCCAACCTATGTAAATCGCTCCGTCGTACGTAACGATCAGAATCTTATTGGCTCGTAGAAGCCACATCACACTGGATGGCTCATCCGGGCGGCTGTACAGACACTGCAGAATTTGGTTGCTTTCCCCCTTCTCTGAGTTGGCAGGCTGAGGGGAGACCACTTTATAAATGTTAAAGCAAGAGAAAACGTGTTTTTCATAATAGGTCCCCTTTAAGAACAATTTTATTACTTTTTCCACTAATCTTTGTGGTTACATCATCTGTTGATGAGTGACGGCTCTGGATGCTCTGAGGGGTCGAGTGTCCATCTCAGGCCTGGACCTGAAATACCCTCCATCCTTGACTCGAGGTCTTGCTACCGATTATATCCTCTTCATCGAGCTTGGAGGTGTAGTGTGAGTTTCCCCAGTGGATGTTTTCTTTCCAAACATATGAATACGAACCGTATTTGTACCTTTTTTGTTTTCTACCCTGAATCACAGGCTCCCTCCTCCCCCCCCACCGTCCTGAGGCTTGCAGAGGGTGATATTTTGAGCACACAATTTACATACATGTGAGTGGACAGGTATTCCTTCAGCACAGCTGCCACGCTGGCACATAACAGAGCGGACCGGTTCGTTCCCTGGACGTTGCATTTCCACACATCATTTTCACATCCTGGGATCTTGTTAAAATTCTAACATATCGACCACAGAGGCCGTTTACCATGACAACCAGCTTTCCCCATGTTGTAAGTTGGATTGGAACCGCTCAGCTGCTGACAGGATGCTCCCAGAGGGAATCGAGATGTGCCGTCAAAGAAAAGTTCAACATTTGTAAAATATCCACACAAAAAAGAAATTACAGCACACCGTCCAGGATAAACGGACCTCATGGTAGAACCTGTGGTAAGGGGAACGTTTGCAGGCGTTTTCAGGTTCATAAGCTGTTAAGATGTGATGGTGACACAGTTTACGAGACTGAATGTGTCTGAACTTAAAGGAGCTTGAGGCCGGATTGTGGCAAGATTTATGAAAAAAATCCGTATACATTTTAAGTTTTATAGTAATAATGTCAGATGAAGCGTTCCAAACCCAAAAGAATGTTTCCTCTAGTGTATCTCTCCGTTGCCTTGAACAGGCTGTGTGCTGCAAAATGTGCTGCAATTCGGTCCCGAATTTCCCGTGCTGGGCTGCGGATGTGACGTCACATGACGCTGCATGTGCGTTCTCCCCGTTCTCCCGTGCCGGCTTCACTGTTGGCTGCAGTACCCCCAACGGCCGTCGTGGTGAAGGGTGGCGCTAGAGAGTCTCATTTCTTAAAAGGAGCCTCAAGCTCCTTTAACAGATTCCCAACTGATATACCCATAAAACATCTTGTTTTTTATGCTTTTTACATGGATTTTGTCGTTGTTTGTATTTTTTAGTCGTGGCTTTGCCATTGATTTTATCTTCTATTTAAAGCGATACGCCAACATTTTTTGCTTTTAACTTATTTGTTGGTCATCTGCGTCGCTATAGTGAAGCGAGTGACTCGCAGATCGCAGATCAGTCATGCAGTGTAAACGCAAAAACGACTTTAAGACCTTGAATTACAACACAGTGTATTGTGTAGCACAGCGTTGAAATTCCAGCTTCCCAACTCTTCACTTATGCTGGGCAACTGTTATCAAGTACATCTGAGTCTAATGCTGCTCCAAACTGTCTTAATTATTGCATGTATTACTCACAGAGGTTCATATTTCATTCTGTATTATACTGCTTCGTAGTTTTTTGTGTGTGTATGTGTGTGTGAGTGTGTGTCAGTCTGGCATGTTGAAGTGAGGATGAAAGAATCTCCATTAAACCAACACTGTAGACCCCTGAAAAACTCTTGCATCAATCTTGCATCAGCACCGAGAGCTGCAATTACAAATATTTAGGACTCGAATCTGACATCAGCAGTCTTTCTAATAAGGTTCCTTTAAATTTACCCACCCATTATCTACACCCGCTTATCTCTATTCAGGGTCAGGGGAATTATCCATCTCTGAAAATTAAAAAAAACAACTTCTCTTCTCAAGGAGTGGAATACATTTCTAGCTGAATTCATCTTCATCTCCGTTCATCACATGGGATCCAATTAACGGAATCCAAAGTGGCGTTTCCTAGATGGACAGACGTGCGTGTTTCATCACTGCGTATGGACGATTTCTCCAAAAGAAACTGTTGATTTACCACATTTGCAGAGATGTTCAGCTCATCTAATGACACAGTTATTGGCTGTCAAAATACAAGAACTCTCACTGGCATTTGACAGTTACAGCAAAATACAGAAAAGATTTTGATTTGAAGACCGTATTATGCAACAGGGTGTCAGCCGAACTGCTGATGACAGCCATCACAGGTTTTCCAGCTCTTCATAAAATTGTTTAGGAGAGGAATAAGTGTACACAATATTCTCAACCATGGACTATCAAATGTTTTAATGCTGATCTGACAGAGATCATGAAACCAGGAGGAAGCAGTTGACGTAGTGATGCCACACATCATGTTTGGGTGACATTTTAAACTTCAGAGAGTATTTTATTTAAATGCCAGTTGCTCAAATACCTCTCTGAAGCATGTTCCTTATTGGCACTGGCCTCTCTGACACCCCAAACACTCTGATACGACGGTAAATGACAAGGAGCCAGGGAGAAGACTTTAGGATATACAGACAAATAAGAAGGATAAAAATGAGATCAACCTCTTGTTTTTTCCTCATCCACCCGCCCATGAAAAAAGGACAAAAGCCTAACATTTTCTGGTCCTCATCAGGTCGTAAAAACAAGGTACAAGTACAATCTCAGATCAACAAAACTACGGGTCAGATTACAGTGTCTTTATTTCATGAAAACAAACAGAAACAGCGGGTCTCATTCATCACAGAAACTACAGTTTGACTTGAAAAATGCAGTCAAACTGCTTCATTTTCGAGGTTTAGTGGAGGAGGATAGTTTTTTTTACCATAAGGACAAACAGTGTGTATAGGAAAGTTAAAATCACGAGAAAAGAGAGAATGAGACATCACATTGGTAATGACCATTAATAAAAATATCTCAAGTTGCCTGCGGACCACACAAGAACACCTTAACGGTTAGTTTTGTTACCTTATTTGACTCTCCTTATAGAAAGTACAACTAGCTGATGCACGAGTCACAGTGTCCTGGGCACAGAAAGTCTCCACAGGTCTATCTCTGCTCCACAATCTAGAACAACACAGACGATGACAGACTATGCATGTCTGGCCGTTGCGTGCTGCGCCTAAACCTCATACATTCCCCCGAAGTCGAGGGCGGTAAATCTTTTACAATGAATTTGGCGACAGGCCTGAGACGTTCTACCATTTTTTTTTCCTGCTTCGTCTTCTCTCTCCACGCAGTGAAGGATGCGCTACTCCAGCGAGTCTGATAACCATCCACATCCGTTACAGCGGAAGCTGTGGCTGCAGCCTGCCTGCCGTTTCCTGGGGGGGTTATTAATAATTTTTAATGTCCGAAATGAAAAACGACGCTGCGTTGTCAGTTTATAACTAGAGACTTATCCTTCTAACGAAAGCGAAACCTTGACTTGACAAACCTGAAAGCATGTTTGAGCTGTGAGGCTGCGATGGCGACGCTGCAGCTTTGCTAAAGGGGTTAAATACGCTGCTTTACGTTCATACGGTCTTATACACAGGTGCACACCGCAATGCAAAGTTGTAAAGGTAGATAACATGATCATACACTGCTGAATGTTTTTCCCATGGTTGAGTATTTATGCGCCCATGAATATGCCACACACATACGCCAGACGTTGGTCACGCACCCCAGATTATCATTCCATGTCGTTCAGTTAAAGGAGCCGTCTGTAAGAAATGTCCAAAACTGGTACTGCAGTCACTTTCAAAATATTGTTGAGCGGCGTGTACCCTCCCCCTCCTCCCCCCGACCAGAGGTTGCCAGGTTTTGCATCCAACACGTTCGTAGCAGCTGCTGCGATAATTAGAGCCGAGCTGGCAACCCGGATGCCGAAACAATACTGACTTGGTGATTGGGAGATAGGTGGAGGGTGGAGCTTCAGAAACAATACTGACTTGGTGATTGGGAGATAGGTGGAGGGTGGAGCTTCAGAAACAATACTGACTTGGTGATTGGGAGATAGGTGGAGGGTGGAGCTTCAGAAACAATACTGACTTGGTGATTGGGAGATAGGTGGAGGGTGGAGCTTCAGAAACAATACTGACTTGGTGATTGGGAGATAGGTGGAGGGTGGAGCTTCAGAAACAATACTGACTTGGTGATTGGGAGATAGGTGGAGGGTGGAGCTTCAGAAACAATACTGACTTGGTGATTGGGAGATAGGTGGAGGGTGGAGCTTCAGGCCAAAACAAAAAATGACAACATAAACATCAGTTGAGGGCTGCAACTCCTCTTTTTAAACTGGAATATCCTGGCTTGAGTGCTGTTGTCAGTGACATAAGTATTTGAAATGAACATGATTTTTAAATGTCTGTTGACATATCGGGGTCATTTTATGATTCGTTTTATTATTGCTCTTACATACAGCTCCTTTAAACAATGAAAAATATTACTGTGACTGACCCAAGTAGTGAGTTACGGTACCAAGCATTACCGTTACTCGGTACCCATGCCTTCTCCTCACAATTAAAGCAGCAGTTAAGATGCTTTGGGATTTGCTTGAGGGATTATGACCCTCTTTTGGCTGAGGAACACCTCGGTCTCCACTCAGGAGAGGTGTCTTCAGTATTCACATTCATTACTCAGGTAGAAGTATAGATACTAGAGTTTAAAAATACTCCTGTAGAAGTTGAAGTATCAACTCAAGTTTTTTACTCAAGTAAAAGTATAAAAGTACTGGTTTCAAAACTACTTAAAGTATAAAAGTAAAAGTAATGTAAGGGGGAAAAAAGCCATTAAGGACAAAAGTCATTGAAAATGAATGCATCTTAGTATAATGCAAATATATTAAAGAACCATATATGTGTACTATTGAGCATTAACATGTGTTTCAGAGAGCAGGAGATATGATGACTAGTTGCCTATAAGTATTGTAATGGTGCAAAAAGTCAAACTTCAGAGGCATGTTATCATTTATCCTAACCTTTATTGGAATGTACATCCAAGTTTAGTTGCAGGAATCTGAGGGAACGGATGTAAGAACAAAACTGGACAAGAACATCTGAAACAACCACAACCAAATTCACTCTATCCGGATGGAGCAATTTAACTGGATAGTTTTTATTTAAAGGCCGAAATGAAATAGAGTAACGAGGCGGTTTTTAAAATGTAAGGAGTAAAAAGTACAGATAATTGCGTGAAAATGTAAGGAGTAAAAGTAAAAAGTCGTCTGAAGAATAATTACTCCAGTGAGGTATAAATAACCAAAATTTCTACTTAAGTAAGGTAACGAAGTATTTGTACTTTGTTATTTGACACCTCTGCCACTCAGGAAAGCCGGAGAAGGTGACTGAAGAGAATGTTTCAGCATCCAGAATCAGCAGTTGAAAATGAATGCATGGATGCTCACCACATCCAGCAGCTTTTACTGATATGTTTTTATGAATCTCTGCCAAGGTGAGTCCAGACCTCAAAGAACCAAGAAGGGGTTCTTGGCATCGGCAGGGATACCTGGACGATGACTCCACCGGATTCTCTGCTGCTTCTGAATGTGATGTCCAGCTCACGACATCCTGCTTCACACAGACTGGAGCAACCGATTAACTGAAACACACAGGTCCATTAGGGCAGAAATGCATTGGAGCCACTAAGAGTTATTGATTTTTGTTTACTAGTAGAAAATAGAAGCACTCCCCATCGTGAGTCTACAGTCAAACCATTATGTCTACCTTTATAGAACAGTACCTCAAGAAACACACATACTCTCTCTCTAAAGACACTCTTGCACTTCCCGTAGATGGGGTGCGCAGAGGTCCAGGAAATATCATCAGATAACAATACGCCAGGAGCCAAAAGCGAGCGAGAGGAAGGAAAAACAAATAAGACACAACCGCTGAGAAGGTGGAGTTCATTGGGGATCACAAACACACTCAGAGCTTTACAATCTTTCAGCCCAACTCTAAAAAAAAACACACATGATTAAGAGGAGCAGAAAGCAAAGGCCCTTTCTTTTTCTTTTTAGCTCAAAGGGAGCCGCTCCAAGCAGAGACGTGGCGGGATGTTCTGCACATCAATCTAATTTACTTTCTCCAGCCACCAATTTACCAAACAAGGATTCCTGTCAAAAGGGTGAGATGTGAATATCTTTCTTTGACACAGGCAGCTGATTGTATTCACTTTTTAAAGTCTAGCTGTGGAAATAAGTGGGCCCTGTGAAAGTCTGAACACAAAGAGGTGTGTTTTTTGAAGGAAGAGTGCATGGATTTGTTGTTGTTTTTGGAGTTTCTTACCTGTTGACACTTTTTTCTGATCAGCTCTTACAGTGGATGACTTTGCCGGTGCTTGACACCGCTGCATTTTTGCATTCTGTTTGTGTCAGTTTTTTTCTTGTTCATGCATCTCACCCGCCCATTATTGTTGTTTTAAGTCATCCTACAAACAGGCAACACTGTCAGGTCGGATCAACTCTATGGTCCAGTTCCATCAAACTTCAAAATCAGCATCTCTGGTCTTGTTGCTTGTAAAACATAAAATAACATAAATATGGTGCATTAAACAAGTCTCAGATGAGTATTTAGGCACATGTAACCAATAGTTACCTCACACCCATTCAGGCTCTTCACTTTTTTGCACAATTAGTTGCAATTAGTTAAGGGGAACATGTGATGAAAAAGATACAAATAGATTTCCTTGAAAGCTTACATGAGGGTGTCTGAAATGACATTGCAAATCACTGATATTTCGTTTGGGGATACCGTAATCTGTCAGTCACCAGCTCTGACCGGCATGGAACTGTGACATCACAAACCTAGATCGAGTGAATTATCCACCCACTCCACCTTTATCTCCACCAGGCTTCACATCGTGATGCCTTTACTACACTTCTGAAATGGGTAATGTACACATGTAACATCGATCTCTCAAAAGAGGCAAACTCTGCAGAACAAAGCGGCTTGGCTTTTTGGGGGTGGAGTCAGACACTTGACTCCACCCCCAAAAAGCCAAGCTGCTATGAACCGTGCTATGAAAACATGGCTAAAAAGTGAGCTGCACCTCAGTTATTTGGACAAAAACATATCGGGGACGTGTCGTGAAGACATCAGAAAGCTAAAGGTTATCAAGTCAAATCAGCTAAAATGTTTGCTAGATGAAATAGATTAATTCCTGATAAGTTTTTGTGCACAGCTATGCTCATGTATGCATGCGAATGAGAAAGTACAATGTGTAATGGGCAAAGCTTCTTGCTTTGGGAATCCCGGTCTGTGATTGGGCGCTGCTTCGGCGTCACCGCTGCTCATTTGCATAAAGTTGAGATTTATTCAACTTCAAATTGACGCTCTGGTTGCTGGCATCACGCCACTCGCTGCTGCCGACGCTCCGGATGTCGATTTCCTTGCATTTTTTATTTCTTAGCCTTAAACCACCAGCCCAAACTCCACCCAACCAGAGTCGCCACAGGGTTGATTCTAACCTCCTAACCTCCGTCAGCCAGTCAGCCAAGCAACTGTAGCAACAAAAAAAAAACACTTGTTCTTATACTTTTGGCAAACTTGGTAGCCCTAACCCTTGTTGAGTGAGAAAAGAGAGTTTAAAGACACCAAATTTCTAAATTCTTCAGCACTGAAAACACTTTTGATTGCTCCCATTGAGACATTTATTGCCCTCCCAAAAAAAGTATTTAAAAAAAAAAACGTTTGCTTGAAAAATGTTTCCATGCTCACAAAGTTTCATTGTTTGCACAGTTCGGCACAGTTCTTGGGCCAAAGCTCGGCGTCCATGACACGGTTGACCTGCATGTCTTTGGAGGTATGGTTGAAGCAGAGGTGTGTACTGGCAAATTTGGAGAGTTTTATGTTTTCATCAAATCTTTTCCCGGGAGGTCTGTGGTTCTTTCAGCAAGACAAAGCTGAACCTTGAGAGATTCTCAAAGTTCCTGTCAACAACTTTCCACCAAGCTACAAAATAAGTTTGTAAATTCTGTCAATGGAGACGAACATCCATCAGCTTCAGGCTTCTCGTTAAACAGATTTTAAATTATTTATGTCACGACCTTCTCATTAAACCCAGAACAATGTGCTTATTCTGGACAATGTGAACATTTTAGTTGGACAAAACTACCAGATTCAGAACGTCTGACAAATGTAATTTTAAAAAAAAATCAAGATATTCCTTCAGCTAACTGAGGAAATGTGTTTTCACATTTATTTAAGGATCATTTACCTCAGAAACAGAAAAAGTAGACGGTGTTACATCTGTAAAATGAGTTTTCTGCCTCCCAAAGTGGGCGTTTATTAAAATCTAACGGAGCTCTGAATAAAGCGAGACACACTTTCATCTTTGTGCATATAAAAACGGTGTACATCATCTGGGTATCAAATGCAGCGCGTCCTGCAGAGAGCCCGTGCTTTCGCCAGGAAGCCTGTTTATTAGTGGACCCCCTTTTGTGCCAGGGTCACTGTGCTCCATTACTGCACAGTATGTGTGAGACCACACAAACATGGCGACGGCGGACAAAGCGAAACCATTCTGCTACCATTCAAGGCCCAGTGTGGGGTCCAAGTTGTGTGTGTTGAGAATAATTGAGGTTAGATGGAGAATTTTCCAATAATGCATAATGCTAGAAATGCGTCTGTGTACACGTGTGCTTTCAAGCTTACAATCGTGAGAAAGTATATAGTATGTGGGAGAAGGCTGTGTTTATGACTATGTGAATTTCTTTGCATATTTTTAATTTTTTTATTTTATTTTTATTCTTTATTTCATTCATTAAAAGAAAAACAAAACAGTTCAATATAATTACAACAAATCTCTTTCCTTGAATAAAAGGGAACAGAAAGGAGACTAAGCTTATTTTATCTGACCTTCTTTCCTAAGAAATCAAATTTCAATTAATTTAATAATAAAAAATTTAAAAAATTACAAATTAAGCAATTTAAAAAAAAACACTTTCCAATAAACATAATTTAAAAAATAAAACAAACAAACAAAAAAACAAAAACAAAACTACAACAAAGTTATAAAATAACTTTAAAATAGCTTGTCAAACACAGATAGTCGTATTCTTTTTTGATTCAAAGAAAAAAAATATGACAATGGTGCTAAAAAGAGAGAGAGAAAAAAAGAAAAAGCACCTAACTTAACAATTATCATGATATTTCTTCATCAAACTGGCTTGTATTATTCTTTTAAATGTAATGGTTGATTTGCATTCTTTGGCTTCTGTATCCAGATTGTTCCATAAACTCATACCTTTTACAGAAACACAACGTTCCATTAATTTTGTCCTGAATTTTGTTTTTTTAAAGATCTCTGTTCCTTTTAAATTATACTTATTTTCTCTTTTTTCAATTTTCTTCTGTATGTTGATTGGCAACATTTTCTTATCAGAATCAGAATCAGAATCAGAATCATCTTTATTGGCCAGGTTCGAACATTGTCCAACAAGGAATTTGATTCCGGTAGTTTCGCACTCTATGGTCTTAAAAGGTCTTATGAGCTTTCCACATAATTTGCAGAAAAATAATATCCCTGCATGCTGCAGATTGATTGTCCAACTGCCGCCGACTCAGCCCACCTGCTCCGACCTGTCTCCGTAGCGTCACCAGCAGATAATCATCTGCAAAGCTGCGCTCTTCTCAGTTTTTTTCTTTTTTGCATTTGAATGGGAAAGACAAAGAGAAAGTTGGTAAAAAAGCCTGAAAGAGCGTTCAGGTGAGGTAGTGTTTCTAGGTTGGTGCTGTGGGAGGGGCTTGACAGATCAGCAGACAGACAGAAGGAGAGAAAGGAGAAATGATGAGGGTGAGTGTGGATAGGCAGGGAGAATTTAATCTTTGAATCTCTGAAAGTGGTGAGAAATCTCACGAGGCACGTTTGTGACTGGATCTCCCCTTTCAGTCCACAAGCAGGTCAACGTAACGAGCAGAGGGAGCTGCTGATCAGCAGGCATCTGTCAGGTGGAACGCTCAGGGTGTCATTTGAAAAATAAAGAAGTGGTTCTTTAAGATTACTCCAAATCCTTATTACTAAAATCAGTATTCATGCAATAATATATTTCTCCAGTCTGAGTTTCTCTTCATTTGCTTCCTGTGAAATTCAGGATAGAGAAAATTCTTCTCCCATGTTCACCTCTTAATACAAACCTAGTTCCCTCCTATATTAATTATCGACAGTGGTGGACAGTAACGGAGTAAATTTACTTGAGTACTGTACTTAAGTACATATCCAGAGGATTTGTACTTTACTTGAGTATTAGATTTCTTTGGTACTTATTACTCTTACTTGAATACATTTCCAAGACAAATATTTTTACTTTTACTCGAGTAAATTTCTAGGAAGGCTGAAAAGTACTCGTTACTTTCAGGTCTGCTCTTTTTTCTTCTTCCCTAAAATCCTATTGGACACAAGCTGTTTTTGTCAAAGGAGGAGACCTATCACAGTGCACGCTCTCCACTGGGATGTACGTAAAGCGGAAATACGTCAAGCCTCCTCAAAACGATACCGCCAAAGTAGCCTGCGTTTGTCAAGACAGAGCCGCAACAACGGCTACGCCTGCGTCAGGAGAAGAAAGACAATCCGCTGAGTCGTCTGAGTCTGATAATGAGCCGGACTCGGAGCAGGGACTTTCACAAAATCCTTGGCCGTATCTTAACTCAATGTTTGAGTTTGACCGAGTAAAAAACGAGGGCACAGACAAACCACAGACATTTATTTTCAAATGTTTATTGTGTCTGCCGAAGCAGAACTACCTCTCTGCTTTCAACAACTCAACATCGAATTCTCAGAAACAAGAGTTAAAAGATCCTTAAATTAATTTAGAAAAAAATATAGTAATTTACTGATGTGGAAAATAAGAAATGTACTCTTACTTTTACTTTTACTTAAAGTAAATTTAAAAGCATTTACTTTTGGATACTTAAGTACCTTTAAAAGTAAGTACTTTTCTACTCTTACTCGAGTAATATTTTGACTAGGCTACTTTTACTTGTAACGGAGTAAATTTTGACCAGTAGTATTTGTACTTTTACTCAAGTACTCTGTCCACCTCTGATTATCGAAGACCTTGTACTTTTATATCATCCCAGCAGAGCTCTTCTCGTTTCAGGTTTCCTTGTGGTTCCAAAGTTTCCAGGAGTAAAACGGGAGGCAGAACCTTCAGTTTTCAGGCTCCTCTGGTGGAACCAGCTCTCGGGTTGTCTTCAGGAGGCTGGCACCCTATCTACCTTTAAGATTGCGTTAAAACAATTTTTCCTAATAAAGTCTATAGTTAAGACTGGCTCAGGTGGCCGCATGTGACTCCTTTTCCTCTGCTGTAATCAATCTCTACAGCTGAGAGATCTCCCATGATGCACCCAGCTCTTTTCTCGCTCGGCTCTCTTGATACTCCTGTCGTTGTTGCTGTAACCAACTTCTCTTTTTCCTTTGTCTCATCGTAAACACCCCTGGACCAAACTCGTAGCCGTTCCCCCTCCCTGAGCCTGGCACTGATGGAGCTTTCTTCCTGTCGCCTCATGGTTGCTCAGGATGTTTTTGTTTTAATTAGCTATTAGTCATGAATCGATATTACACAAACTTAAATTGGACTGAACAGAAGGGAATTGGGTGATAAATATAAAAAATGGGATTTATTTGGGATATACAGCCACTTTATTAGGAGCACCTGCCACACCTAATAAAGTGGTGAGTTTATGCTCAGCGTAAATGGCTTATAACTGGCCCAAGTTTAAATAAATTCAACTATACTACTCCCAACTTGTTCACTCTGTGTGTAAAGTGTCATGAAATGACTTCCGCTGTGAAATGATGTTATACAAATAAATTGAACTGAATTTAAATGAACTGCCGCGTGAAGCTCGAAGAGGCTCAGTGGCTTTGTTATCTGAAATATTTGCAACCAGCAGCAAATATAATAAATCACAGAAGACTTGCAAATTTGCATACGTGCTCTGCATGAGCCGCCGGGATGGAGTAAAGACAAACAGGTACGAGTCCTGAAATCTGGGCTTCTTTCTGCACAATTACAAACAAACAACAAGCGGTTAAATGATACCAAAAATGACTTGAAAGAGGAGGCAGAGGTGTGGCAGAGCCTGAGAAAAAGCGCGTCATCCAAGCAAATGAAATGTCAAATCTTAATGCATTGACTTGAATGATGCTGCTTTTTCTAACAGCATCGGTCCAACTTCGTCTATGCTTTTTTTCTTGCTATTCATCAAACCTCATTCTCTCTCAGGAACCTTCTGGATCTGACTGTTACATCCAAATCACCCCCATCGCCCCCAGCCCTGGTGCATTCACAGCCATCTCGTCTTTGTTCTCTGTAATGAATGGATCTTGGTCCTGGTGTTATATTTTGCTGTCTAATTCTGTTATCTGACTTCAAAAAGGAGTTTGGATCTTTGATGTCGCACCTAAGACGCTCTGCCTGGCTGGTCCTGCTGCCTCTGTGACTCTACAGACATATCCTTCTGCCTTTTTTAAATAAATCTTTTTTAAAAACTGAAGCCATCGAATCAGTAAAAAAAATCTAAATTTGTCCAACAACCACTTGGCTACGAAATCTTGCATTTAATCATTTATCATGGAATTATTTATTTAATGTTTATATAGCAATCAGGAAAACAAGCTGTGTTTAATTATTTTTGATTGAATTGCATGGCAGCCAGAGGCAGATAGTAATACATTTAACAATAATTCCCAGTGAACTCTTGCATCTCATTTTTACCGGTTAATCAGTGAGCTATCCAAGCGTTAATAAGAATATTTTTGAACTTTGAAAATAACAAAGCACCTGTTTCCCAAGGCTATATATTTCAGTGCTCAGCTGAGGCTGATATTTTATTATCCTTAAGGAGGACGCTCGTTTCCACGCCGGATGTGAAACAAACAGAACTTACAAATAGATATTTGCCAAACACAGCCATGACCCCAAATGCCAGTTTGTAAACCACTTCAAACAGTCCATTTCTAGAGTGGCTTTCTGATTATTCAGTCAGCTGTAAGTCTATTGGGCCAGGAGCTTAATGAAGATCCTTGGTTGCACAATGAGGCTTCCCACAAGAAGCACGTTTGTAGAAGTGTTTCAAGTTCCAGAGGCCAAGATTCAAAGCCAAACTGAGACGCTGGACTTCACTGACTGAATCTCAAAGAGAAGAACCCACCTGCGCTGAAAAGCATGATTATTAAATAATCCAATAAAGCCCACGATATACATCCTTTATTTATCCAGGTAAAAAGTGTCAATGAGGTTAAAAAGCTCTTTTACAAGAGAGGCCAAGACGGTAGCAACTAGAATCAAATAAAAAAAGTTGTACAACAACACTGAGCATCCACAAATCACAATCAGATGAAACATTTACGTTTACTAGGATACTGCATTTCACAGTCTCTTAAAGGGGACCTATTATGGCATCTAATACCTATTTTAAACAGGCCTTGAATGTCTTAAAAACAAGCTTTTGATTGTTTTTGCTAAATAAATTAGAAATTCAGCCTCTGAGCCATGTCTTTATCTTCCCATTGTCTAACCTCATTATCTATGCAGGATTCTGAGTGGGCGGGGCTATGATAATGAAGCTCTGTGCTGATTGGCTGCCTGAATGACGCGATACACCGCTATGAAAAAATGGTGGAGTTAGTTGTGTGCGTGGTTTCACGCATCGCTCCTGTCGTGACGTCACGACAGGAGCCGAATCTGAGCGGCTCGTAAAAGTCACATGACACTGGACGGCTCATCCGGGCGGCTGTACAGACACTGCAGAATTTGGTTGCTTTCCTCCTTCTCTGAGTTGGCAGGCTGAGGGGAGACCACTTTATATATGTTAAAGAAAGAGAAAACGTGTTTTTCATAATAGGTCCACTTTAACATAGAATTGAATTCCCCCAAAGTGATCAATTTCCATTTTTTTTTGGTCTTTTTGGAAATTTTTCCAGGATGTTGGGGCAGCCTTTTTTCTAAGTTCAGTTTTTACCAGTGGCGGCTGGCAATAGAGGGCACCAGCGCTCCGCCCCACAACTCAACACAAAAAAAAAAAAATAATTTAAATGAAATACTTTGAAATATATGTTTATAATTTTTTTTAAGAGGAGTAAGATAAATATTATATACACGGCCGACTTCACCCACCACACAACAAACTACTACAGAAGTTCTCGGATGACACTGCCATCATCAGTCTCGTCAACAACGGAGACGAGAGGGAGTACAGTAATCCCTCGTTTTTCGCGGGGGTTACGTCCCAAAAAGAACCCGTGATAAGTGAAATCCGTGAAGCAACCTTCTTTTTTTTTTTTTTACAATTATTATACAAGGCTTAAAATTGCGGTGATCAGCCCCGCCCCACCACGACCCGAGTAAATGGATTTGAACAGGAGAAAATGAAAAAGGATTATGAAAAAAAAAAAATAATTTAAAGTACAGTAGGACAAATTGTGACTGGTGTGTATTTCCCTGCTCTTCTGCTGCGCTGCATCCTGACTCGCTCTGTAGCGTGTTTTTCTTCTAAAGCCCATGGTGCAGGTGTGTTATTTTGAGAGAAGAACATAGTTATGGGTCGTTGTTGTCGCTCTTTTTTCTTCTGGGCAAAAAGATTCTTATAAACAGACATGCCACCATCGATTATATTTGAGAACTGTAATGACCGATTCATCAAAGGCTCCCGTTCTTGAGCTGCTGCTGAAGCTCATTGGCTGTTCTCAGCTTGTTGCTAAGTGACCAACGTTATTGACACAGGAAGTGAAGAAGCGGGGAGACTGTTTAGCCAATCAGAATGCAGAACACAATGCACAATGCAAATCCGTGAAGCAGCGAGACGTGAAAGGTGAACCACGTTATAATGAGGGATTACTGTACCGAGAACTGAACCACAACTTTGTAGACTGGTGCCAGCGGAACCGCCTCCAGATTAATGCCAGGATTACAAGGGAGCTGGTAGCGGACTTCCCCCGGCGCAAAGTCCCCCCCTCGCCGGTGAACATCCAGGGAACGGACATAGAGATAGTGGACTGTTACAAGTACCTGGGTGTTCACCTGAACAATGAACTGGACTGGACTGTAAACACTCAGGCACTCTACAAGAAAGGTCAAAGCAGACTCCACCTGCTGGGCAGACTGAGGTCCTTTGGAGTGAGGGACGGCCTCCTGAGAACCTTTTATGACTCTGTGGTGGCGTCGGCCATCTCTTATGGTGTGGTCTGCAGCTGACATCACAGCAGCAGAGAGGAAGAGACTGGACAAGGTGGTGAGAAAAGCCGGCTCTGTCCTGGGCTGTAGTAGTAGTACTAGCTCTGTCCTGTACTGTAGTAGTAGTACTAGCTCTGTCCTGGGCTGCAGTCTCCATCCTGTGGAGGTGGTGGGGGAGAGGAGGATGGTGGCTAAACTGTCATCCATCATGGACAATGTCTCCCACCCCCTTCACGAGACTGTCAGAGCCCTGGAGAGCTCCATCAGTTGATCCATCTGAGGCCGTGTCCAAGACCGGTTCTCCTTCACCAAGCGTCTGATCAGTGCTGCACTGCTACAAGCTGACAGATCCCAGCAGTACAACAGCCCTGAAGCAGATCTGAACACCACCACGGACGTCTATCCTCTGCTGAACAAGTTGAAAACTGAACTGGGCCTCATCTACAGTAATGATGAGTTCTGTGGTTCTGAACCAGCTCTTCATGGGGAATAATCTCCAGGACACCTTCTCAGAGACCGTGGCCCTGCTTCAGATCATCATCACCACTCCTATGTGACTACAGCTAATCTGAGAGGTGCTTCTGAAGAGAATCAAGACCTTCCTCAGGAACACGATGACACAGCATCGTCTTAAAGGGGACATATTATGGCATTTAATGTATATTTTAAACAGGCCTTGAATGTCTTAAAAACAATCTACATAAATCAGAAATCCAGCCTGTGGGCCCTGTCACTAGTTTTACCGCTTCTAACCTCTTTTTCTGTGCCTCATTCTAAGGGAAGGGGGGGGTATGATAATGAGGCTCTGTGCTGATTGGCTCCCTGAATGACGTGTAGCAGGGGAGGAGAATAAACCTCGCTCCGCCAGAGCAGCCCGAGCCTGTAAATAAATCCCAACACTGAATTTTCACAAATGGCAACTTTATTGTTAAAAAAATAAAATATGAGTTGTATATAAATTACATTTATGCACTATTTCAGCCGGATCTGCCCGGCGGATACTGAACGCTGGCCCCGGGGCACGCCGGGCGCCCGGCGCATGGCTCCGGGGTGCATCGCCCGTTACTGGGGATCAAACCGACAGATTTCGCTGAAAATCTCGGAGGGTGAAGCTGGTCCAGCCTGGGACGTACCCCAGAAATCCCTGCTCCCAAAGCGGCTGGGAACCTGGACAATTTAGTCGGACGGACCGCGCTTTGGGAACCAGGAAGTAGGCTGGAGCAGCGCGCATCACCGGCTTTAACCGGGGAATGTGACAGGTTCCGACCGGCCGGGACCGCAGGAACCGGCCTGGACTGGTAGCAGGGACTCCCGGGGACCGACCAGCGGAATTTCAGCCGGATCTGCCCGGCGGATGCTGCGCGCTGGCGCTGCAACCCCACGGCCGGCGCACAGATCGGCTCCGGAGCGCATCCTCTGCGCATCGCCTGTTACCGGTGATCAAACCAACAGATTTGGCTGAAAATCTCGGAGGGTGAAGCTGGTCCGACCTGGGACGGACCCCCAAGGACCCAGCTCCCAAACCACCCGGGAACCTGGATGATTTAACCCGGATCCGACTGGCTGAAGGAAGCACTGCTCCAGCAGCGTAGAGAGCTGGTTGTGGGCGTGGTTTCAGCAGCGGAGGCTGAACCTATGGAAATGAGCGCCTATGGTGACGTTTCCATAGGCGCAGATTCAGAATGGCTCAAAAAAAGGTCACGTGACACTGGAAGACTCAGTCAGGGGGGGGGAGCAGACCCTGCAGAATTCCATAGTATTTTGTCTCCCCTGTGTTGGCAGGGTGAGGGGAGACCACTTTATATATGTTAAAACAAGAAAAAACATGTTTTTCATAATAGGTCCCCTTTAATGCATGGAAAAGAAACCTGTCAAAAACAGGACAAAATTAATTCACAAAAAAACACTGCATTTTATTATAACGTTGCTATTCTTAATTTCATTTATTCAAATATTCCGATGTGATACTTTAGTTCATTATTTGCCTGCTTTTTAGTATATGTCGATTTTGGAGTTTGGTATAGCCCGCCCCTGGAGAAAACTACACCAGCCGCCACTGGTTTTTACTCTTTTACCAGCATCAGAAAAGAACTCTTTGAACGAAGAGCATTAACACATTTTTCACCAGAAGTTCACAAAAATACCTGGCTAGCAGACCAAGAATGCATTTATCAATGATAATCAAACAATGCCACAGTCTGTGGACACACAGCTATGGACATTCAGCTGTTGCATACAAGATACAGCGATGAACCTGACTTCCACAACCCGTAATAAAGCACAGAGCACAGTGGTAAACTGTGTCCAACCTTTTAAGGTACTGATCAGTTGTGTTCATGAAAAGGAAAGCACCATAGTCCAATGTTGCTTGTATAAGGTACTTTCACACTTGGTGAGAAAAACACTTGGCCCAGCTTTAGTTTCAGTTTAGAAACCAGATTTCCCACATGTAGTTTAAATGTCAGGCACCAAAGCCACTGTGATGAGTCTGAGCAGCTGTAAAACCATCATCACAAAGCAGGTTACATATATGCCACATCAAAATTCGTCCAGTCTTCAACGTTGACCTGGGGAGGGAAGGAGGCTTGGACTTGTTTGATCTCAGAGACAAAGTTTACGCCCCCAAGAGCACCGTCATTCAAACGAGAAGTGGAGCACGGGGGGGGGCAACCTACAGAAAAAAACTTTCACTGAACCTGCAGAATTGGTCAAGAAATCAGAATCACCTTTGTTTGCCAGGTTTGTGCCAACAGATTAGGAATTTGATTCAGGAGATTTTGTCTTTCAAAGTTCAATAAAAATGAATTCATAAATAAAGGTCCTCAGGTACTCAGCTCTGTACACCCACAGACAGACTGGCTGTGAGGGCTCTGCAGAAATGTTCCTTGCCCATTTCCTGACCCTGGACTTGTATATATCCCAGATGGAGGGAAAGTCAGCCCCATTTATCTTTTCTTGCAGTCTGTGCCTGTCCCTGGTTGGTGGCCGATCTAAAGCAGACAGTGATGGAAGAGCACAGTACGGACCGGATGACAGCAGAGCGTCATCCGGTCACCGTTACAGTTACCGGGCATCAGACGAGCAGATCATTTTAGCATTAAACACTTTTTTTTTTCAAGCAAAGATACAATCGTGCTCCAACTTTGTGACCTGTAATGAGATCTGCTCGGGGTTGACACAAACAATCAGGTCAAACGGACCTCAGCAGAGTGCAGAAACTACAACCGCAGGCAGCATCAACACACGAAAGAGAAGCACTGAGAACACCTGGCAGGAGATGGTGCTTCATACATCGCTTTATGCTGACTTTACACATTTATACACTTAGCATTTCACTTGAGATTTCAGGGTTGTAGGCAAACTTCGGCACGAAGAAGAAAATCATGAAGAGTCTTACTGGAGTTGGCGTTCACTCGCTTGATAGCTATCGTTAGCTTTAAGGTGGCAATCAAAGCAAAGCGGAGGCAGCTTTCTCAGATTCTCGGTGTTGGCAGCAAATCAGTCAAGTTTAATATTATCACAGGTTTTCAGTCTTTTTTCACGTAAACCATGCCCAAGACCGATCAGGAGCGTTCTTTGGTTTGCTGGAATCTGAGTGTAGCGGTGAAAATGGTGACCCTGAAAAGATCACCAATCTTCTCAAAAGTCTGGATCGTGATGTTTATATGTAAGACAGTGGCATATGTTCGTCTTTTGAAAATCCTTCTAAAGTTTCTGCAAAGTCGTCTGTTGTATAGTCGACATTTGGCATAACAAGCCATGTTTCATCCATAGGCCTACATCTGTTACGGTTTTCTTTATTCTGATTCCAGACTTGAAAACGAAATAAAACAAATTTCATTTCCTCTTTTTCACTGACAGATGTCTTCACAGTCAGCAAATGTATGCCACGTCTTTGTTACCTTAACCTTCATCTTTATTTAGGAGTGTGTTGTGACTAAAAGAGTGGCAGACAGGTTCAACTATTTCACAATCATTGAGATTTGTTCCAGGGAAGCTTACCCATAGAGGGCTCTGTAATTCTGGCAAAAGGGATTTTGAAACACATCTCTGCATGTGTGGGTGCACCGTTCTGGTCATGAAACCACAGTTTTATGTGTCTGGTGTCTGGAGACTGTCCCAGAATAGTAGGGATCCAAAGTCCCACTGCAGACATGCAACAAGCTTCTGAACAAATTCAAGAACCATTTCATTGCTGCAAATGATGTCTTTGCAAATTGAGCACTGAGAAAGACTATGAAAGGGGATCTTATTATTTCAAAGAGTGCTTTTTTCTTTCTTTTTTTTTTATTGGGCCACATGTTTATGCCATTTTCATGGAGAAGATCGTTTAAATCTTATTTGAAATAAAAACTCAGCGCGGCCTGCGCCTGTACAGTGGCTGGATGTTTTTGAAGCAGTTTGTGATTGCGACAACAAACTGGATGTTTCTGTAGCACAAAGAGCTGTTTTCATGTATGCTTGGTGCGTTTAGACCCGGACCTCATATCCCAGAAAGAATAAACGTTTTGTTTCTTTAAACAAATCTGTGCTGAAAGGTCTTTCAAACTGGAAAAGAGGAATCATGTTTTTACTGCTGCAGCCATCACAGAGGTTTGGCTCTTTAACCCCTTCCCCCCGACGGTCCCTAAACATATATGGTTAAAATAGAAAAAGAAAAAGTCATGAGTAAATGTTTGTATATCACATCCCTGGACGTACAGGAAGCTGAATGTTACTGTGTAGCGTTTCAGGCTGCACATACTACCCACTCACACATACTGATTTTGCCAAAATGCAGTCAGCAGTTTGCAGGATGGAGGTCAGGATGTCAGCAGGCATCGAGCAGACATCCACACAGACAGGTGGAAGCAGCAGTGGGATGATCAGAGGGGGGGACTGCAGGTCAGCATGCAGCTCCTGAAGCTCATGAAGCTCCGGCTTGCAAACATGTTCATAAGAGAAAAGGAGGGGGCAGACCAGCACAACATTCTACAAGAACAATGGAGCACAGTGATGGTTATGATATACATATAATCAGTACTGGAGTTGTAAAAAAAAATCAGGGGGGATGGTGGATTTTATCATATTGGGACAGATAATTTGTGCTGATTACAAATAATATAATATATTACAAATAATAGCACTGACCAAAACACCTGCAGAAATACTGCAGGAATGACATAGCAGCAGTTAAATTCAGCCTTCTGTAAGCTTTAAATATCCACTGGGCTTACATCAAATACATCAAAACACAACAATAAAAAACACTTTTCTGAACTTATCACAGGATACAGTAAAATGGATCACTGCAAAACCTCACAATCTTAACAAGAATATTTGTCTTATTTCTAGTTAAAATGTCTCATTTTAGTAAAATCTCATTACACTTAAAACAACTCATCACTGGAAAAAACAACAATTTTCACCTGTTTCAAGTAGATTTTCACTTAAAATAAGTAGAAAAATCTGCCAGTGGATTTGTTTTTGCTTGTAATAAGAAGATAAATCTTGTCCCACTGGTAGATTTTTTTACTTATTTCAAGTGAAAATTTACTTGAAACAGGTGAAAATTGTCAAAGTTATTTTTCTGGTGTCATTTTTCTGGTGATGACTCTAAATGTTGAAATAGCAGTAAAACCACATTCATTGATGAAATGACATAAGGGATGGAAAGGGGGGATGGCAGTTTTACAGGGGGGATGACTTTGACCGTTTTTATTTCAGGGGGGATGCCATCCCCCCTCATCCCCCCTCAACTCCAGTACTGCATATAATACTATAATAATAACCGAGAAAGGAAAGAGAAAGAGGGGTGACGGGCACCGCTCAGTGGATCATTTCGGTGTCCCCCTGCAGCGCAGGTCTATAGCAGCAGGATGAAGCTTTGTTTAGGATGAGCTGCTCTAATCTGGTCCTGTAGCTGCAGCTATGACTACTGGCCCTAACACACTAGAGTTTACACTAACCAGAGGTTTACTAAACAGAAAACGTTTTAAGTTTGGTTTTAAAGGTGGAGGTGGTGTCGGCCTCCTTATACCAGATTGGAAGTTGGTTCCATACTGGACTTGGACATCCTGCTAATAACACATTACAGTAATCTACCCTAGAAGATACAATGCGTGAATTAGTTTTTATGCATCACTTTGCGAGAGGATTTTCCTAATATTTGTGATATTACAGACATGAAAAAAGCTGTTTTACAAACCTGATCAATTTACGCTTTAAACGACAAATCCTGAAAATAACACCAAGGCTTCTCACAGTTGGACTGAAGGCCATCGCAAAACCCCTTCCTAAGATGCTTGGGACCAAACATAATAACCTCTGCCTTAGCAATATTTAAAAGCAAAACATTAGTGGACATGCCTGAAGTTTAGCTAACAGTTCTGTTTTATCTGGCTTCATAGATAAATAGAGCTGCATATCATCAGCATAGATATACAAAGTTATATATAGTTTTAATGATAGTAGAGATGGGAGACCAAAAGAGCTGTATAACTCTTCCTAGAGAGAGGCAAGTGTCCTTTAGGACCCGACGGCCGGTCGTCAGCAGAAAAGCAGTCAGACTGAAAGTCGGTTCCCGTCTCCCCGAGTCGTTAAAAAAAACTCCCTAAAACACCAACACGACACCAACTGGAGCGTACGTTCTGCGAATGCGTGAGGCGTAATTTGTCCCCATAACTGCAGGCGGCGCTATTCTGTGATGTCGCCCAGAAAGAAAAGGAAAAAAAAACGACCGGAAATGATGGATGGCTAGTCTAGAGTTCTGAACAGAGCCCACAATCCAAATCCAAACTGATGCAATGATAGAGTGTAGTTTAGCTTCAAGGAGGAACACTTGGAAACTGTCACCGCTGGAAACTGGTGACAGAGCTCCAGAAAGTTCTGGTGACGCCAAAGGCGTTCAGCCAGCTGTCAACTCCAGCGGTTCACTCTTCACTGCAACGCTTTATAGGTGTGTTCAGTAAAGACACAAGAAATTATAATTGTGAATGCTCAACAACATTGTCTTTGTCTGATAACGTGACTTTCCTGTTTTGTTGGATGAACAATTTGGAATGTGTTTTGTGATAAAAGTAGCACTTGTGTTGTATTTTTTAAACCAATGGGGCTGTTTAGTTGTTAAAAAACAAGGAACAAAACAAAACCACTTCTAGGCAGCATCCGTTTGTCTCTTCCTCCTCACCCCCCCTCTTCTCCTTGTCTGTCCTTTGTTCACATCTGTGTCCAAGTCTTCCTTTATTTTCTCTGCTGATGAGTGATGGAGGTGAGGATCTGTCCTGTCTCCGTGCTTCCTTTCCGCCGCCATCGGTGTCAGCATCGCCTGCATCTGTGCAACTAACAGATGCAGGGTTGGAAAGATGAGGGTGAGCGTGGATGAAACGCGGAAACCAGCAGACATGGGGTTCGATGGATAACGAGGGGCAGAGATGGGACACAAGACATAGATGGTGACACACCAGTCATAAGCAAAAGAAACAGGATTTTTACCGAGGATTGTCTGAAGAACTTTTAAAGCTGCAAGTTCATTCAAATGTGTTTAAGAAAGCTTTCATCATTCATTAGTGTGAATCCTAACCTGAGCCACGAGGGACTCTTTAAGGACGTCAAACCGCACTGACATCGAAGCCGACGGCCAGTTAAAGTGATAGTTATTAGGATTAGCACCGAGTGGTTCAGTGTTAATGATATAATGAGTAATGAGTGCCATTCATTCTCATTAGCAAACCGTTATTAACCAAATACAAAACCACGACTGGAAGGAGCGGGAGGGGAAATGTGGAAGAGGGAAAAAAGGAAAAGAAACAGAGTTCAGCAGGTTTAATATTACTTAATTCAGATTTTTTTTGGATTAGCACACAAGATGAACAATTTAATCCAGGCTTCCTGACATTTTGTGTAGACCCTGTAGCAGGATGTATAACTGTAGCCGCTCTCATTTCCTGAAAATGCCCTGAAATCTGAGACAGCGCTGATAACAAAAGTAGTCTTCTCAAAAACAGGATTTTAATAGAGGGTTAGATCCTGTTTCTTACAAGCGTGCACTGTTTTTTTTCTTTTTTTGTGAATAACCCATTTATTTATTTCTTTTCTCTTTTTCTTTTCCCCCCTCTGCCGTTATCTGTGCGGGTTATTGTGGTGTAGCAAGAGCGCCCCCATGAGGCCGGGAGCTGGAACTGCCGGCTGTCTGGAGGGATGAGCATCACTTCAGGGACTTGATGCAGTGCACTGGAGAAGATTAAGAAGGAAAATTATTTATACATTTCCCCTTCAATTATTCACTGAGCAATTCATCGCAGTATTTACTCAGGGGTTATTAAATATGATTCTGCAAAGCTGCTCACCAGACAGAGTTTTCATCCCAGGATACTTTTAATTCCAGCACTCACAGAACCATTTCGCTTATATCCACCCTGCTCTTTCTCAGTTCTGTTCAGAAAGGAAAACTAAAGTGCATGTGGGGAAGGAGGGGCCCTGCCAGGAAAAGATTTCCCGCTGGGCCCCTTCAGTACAGTCTGAGCAAACACCACACAACTGCTCGCCCAAATGAAACGCCGGGAGCTTTCAAACACGCGCCTGTCCGTGGCAGCCTCGTTTGGAAATGACGTGACGAGGCCTAACAGGACTTTACCTCGTTCCACTCTCTCAGGAGTCAAAGCTCCACTTCCTGTAGCTGTTTTGGAAACTGAAGAAAATGTAGTCCATTTGAAGTGATGCTAAACACCAACTTTATATCTGCATTTTCTAAACGGTGGCGAAAAGCACGTCCTTTCTTTGGTGAACATATTTACTTAACCTGGCTAACTCGTGCAACTGTGATCCTTGAAATTCCTGACTAAGTCCTTTAAAACAAATTTAATACCCACCCGGGTATACATTTGGATATCATTTTGGTTCTTTAACGGACCAGCCCCAACTTAGGATAAGAAAGTAATGACATTAAGTGTTTCCTACTTTTTTTTTTTTTTTTTTTTTTTTGATAAGTCCCCTTCATCAAGAAGTAGGTAGGAATATTATTTAACTTTTTAATTATTATTTCAGAGTCATTGATAGAACAGATAGGGTAGTACTATCTGGTATTCTCAATTAGTGCATTGAGTAGAATTTTTGGTTAGTATATTTGGCATGATTATAGCACTATGAAATATGTTTTGGTACCGTATGTATGGACTTTTTTTTTTTTTTTTGGAAATTGAGTTGTGGGGGTTTGTGTTCTATGTATCTAAGGTATACCCCTCTTTTTGTGGCTGAAAATATAAAAATACAATAAAAAAAAAAAATTATTGTTATTTGCCAGGCGCCAAAAGTCTAACTTCTGATGGAACTGACAGAAACTGCAGTTCCTTGATTAACCACTAGGGGCCGGGTCCAAAAGCGAGTCAATCTCCATTGACCTCCATGTTAAAATGTTCGACTGCAGCAGAAATAAACAGACTCATTTAGAAAAAAAAAATGTTAAACTACAAGGAGCAATAAGGTAAAACTATATAAAGCAATAACTTGATGTATAATTAGGACTTTTGTAGGAGGCCGGCTCTGCCCATGGCTAGCTGTCTTCACATCAGCAGCAGTCCTCAGGTTTGTTACTCAACCAAACAGCTGGCAGCTGTTCTGATTTTGCCACTGACATTGGCAGAAATATGCTGCATATGTTCTCTGCCAATCCCGTCGCTCCTCTGGTGTGACTGGCTGAAGGAGCTTTGAGCCACGGATAACTTTGATAAACATAAGGTAGGCCTTTGCAGCCCACTTCCTGGGACTGTTTGTTCTGCTCATTTGCAACATGGCGTCATGGCCACGAGGAACAAGAGGCTTTAGGTACCCTCCAGAAAACCTTTGGCTGGTGTCACCGAGGCTCAGTCCAGTTAATATACAGTCTGTGGTATCAGCTCCAACTGCACTCAACCTGTCTGAGTTGTAACATCAGTCATGTGACTTTATGGACAACAAAGCTGCACAAGAATGTGACCAAATCTTTAAAAAAAAAAAACACGGGGATGAGAGGGATCTCATAGAGATTCAACGGTTTCCCTCCACAGATCCATCAGAAGTATATTTAAATGGCAGAAGTTGGTGGAAATGGGTAAGTTTTATTCAGGAGTTTGAAGGGAAGAAAGATGGGGGAAGAATTTGTGTTCTAGCAGACCAAGTCTGGTGTCTGTAAGCTCACTTCTTGCTGGACAGACACATTAAGGCTAGAAAGATCGAGAGGGTAATAATACTCGCATAAACAATCGAGTTCCGACAGCTTTTCTGCTTAGACTCCCAAAATCTAACATTAAGAGCGTAGCAAACCAGAACTGATGACCGTGTGGTGCAGCAACTATGGTGATCTGTTTCCTGAGAGCCTCACTAGGCACATGTTCACTGGTGGAGCCAACGGAGAACTAGCATTCACGCTGGCATAAACTACTTGACCTGTCAGGAAATAAACAGTGCATTGCTCAAACGGCCTCCATCATTCTTGTTCAGGGTTTCGTTGCAAATTTGAAAAGAAAGAAATGACCACAGTTTCATCCAACAGAGACGTAGGAGTCCCCTCCTGCTTACTGCTCATGGAGTGTAGTGTAGTGTAGTGTGTGTGTGTGTGTGTGTGTGCCCATGCACAACCGCATCTGGCCAGAGAGCAGAACAACTCACAAAGCAGAAAAAGAGCGAGAAGCTGGCAGAGAAGACGTGAGAGGAAGCATCAGAGAGAAGCAGAACGTGTCATGTGTTTGCTCGTCAGACAAATCAGAGCTAGAGACAATATGACGAGTGTGTTGCTGCACCGGTGTTTCTGTGTGTGTCAGTTTGAAATCATGAGCTTTATTTCTCAGCCCAATCAAACGACGGTGGCCCGCCACGTTTCCACGGAGCAACACTGACCCCTGCTGTCTTCATGGTTGAGCTTACAGCACTGCTGACTGAGTAAATGCCCTGGCTCAGGGAGCAAGACGCTTCCAGAAATTAAATTAAAGATATGAATGACCTCATCCTGACGGTTCACTGAACAAACCTTCCTCGTACAGGGGCCAATACCTAGCCAGGGCAGGAACTTGGGTGGACTCTTGGTTGTTACCTCTATTGGTATTATTAAAACACATAATTCTCTTAAAACTATTTGAGTGGGTTTATATCAACACCGCCACCACACAAGAACTCCCTTAGAGTTCTGAAATCGTCCAGCACTGTCACGAATACAAGTCACGACTTGGAGCCTACTTGCAGATAGTGCTACAAAAGAAGAAATTAAGTTTATAAGAGTAATTGGTGCTGAAATCCTTGCTTTTAAAGCAATAAGCTGTAGCCTTACAGCTTATTGCCGTACCTTATCTCTGCAAGCAAACATTTATCCTCAGAAAAGTCTAATGCTGCAAAGTATTCAAAAGTAACAAATTGGGACCACACACAATTCAAAATAACATCCTAAACCAACAACAAATTAATAAAAAAAAAAAGGACACACCAAATTAGTTTTTAGCATTAATTACGCGTGATTCTAATGGACGAAGAGCAGCTCGTTAACTAAACGTACTTTACAAAACACAAATGTCACAACACAGAGCAACGCTTGCCTGGCACATAAAAGCACTCGTGACTTGAAAGGAACCAACACTGCATTGCAGACACCAGTTTGAGAATGCTTTGCACTCGACAAGCAGTCCAGACATTTTTAGTATCTTTTAGCATCCATTATCCAACCTGGTCCTCTCCGATTTCCTCTGCCATTTTCTTCTGCCATGATAAGAATTGTGATGATTGATTTCGGTGTCTAATGTTGCCATAGCTCCATATGTGTTCCCGTGAGCCTGACCACAACGTTGCATCACACATTTCCAGCCACCCAGTGGCGTTGTGTCAGTAGGGATGGTAGCATTCACCCTATTGCAAACCAATGAAACAAGTTTGAAACTGTAATCTTAAGTTAAAAAGTTATGAGGTGTTGCTTTAATGAGCAGTTCTGAAAAACTCTTGGAGACCTGCTCATGTGCTTTCATGTTTTTTTTCCACTTTTTTTCTCTTTGCCTGTTCCTCTTTTGCCCCCTTAAAGCCCACTTTTCTCATGCTCGACTTCAGAGGTCTAAACTTTTAATCACCTTCATCCCATGTTTCTTCAAACATCCTGATTGTTCTGCAGCCTGAGTCGATGTAATTCTCACACTGCTTTCAAGACGTGCTGACAACGTTTTCAGATGGCATTTTGGGGATTCGAACAGCCGTCTTTGATTGAAGCTCTAGTGTCACTCTGTTTTTGATTCGTGCTGTCTAAGAGAAAGACAGTATTGTTCAGACACCAGTAAAAAGGAGATACCTGTTGAACCAACTTTGGATCCATTCTTTGCTTTTTCAATAAATCTTCTTCATCTTCATCATAAAAAGCCCTGGGCTTTATTGATTTTACTGACAACCGGTATTTGTGCTGCTTAAGAAAAATATTAGTTGTAAGTAAAAGGAGGAGTAATTGAGGATTTGACCAAATTAAAGGAGGCAGCCATAGAATTAAAGTGTCTGTTCAGTGCTTATATCCACTGAAGCTGCATATATTTAAAAAAAAAAAGTTTTGTTTTGAATAAAACAGCTGCAAGTTAAATGCTCTACAGACAAATGTTTCATCAACATTGAAAGCTTCTCTCCTCATGTGGACTTAACAAGGTTACACATCTGTATGTCCAAAAAAGTCTAAGCTTGCATAATTTCTGCAGTAATTACAGCTCCATGTCTCTCAGGGCATACAGTATCTCTGTGAGCTTAGCACAGTTAGCCATTGGTATTTTCAGATCATTCTTCAAGGCTAAACTGATCCAGCCACTTCAAGGTAAATGAATATTTTTTTTTTTTTTAGATTTTTTTGGGCTCTAGTGGCCCTTTATTGAAGATGCAGACTGGAAAGGGGCAGAGAGAGAGAATGGGGACGACATGCAGCAAAGGTGCGCAGGCCGGATTCCAACCTGCGACCGCTGCAGGAGGACTGTAGCCTCAGTATATGAGCCGCTGCTTAACCCACTGCGCCACCGAGCGGCCCAGGTAAATGAATATTTAAGTCAGACCACAGATTCTCAATTAACCCACTCCTTAAATGCAGAAGAACTGTTGGGTATTAGTTCCACAGGGACTAGAGCTCGGACAACAGTATGTTTTAGCTCCATCTAAAAACACTGGAAGATCCTCAACTCTCACTTGTTTTATGGAGTTTATGCCAAAATAAAAACTGTAAAATGATGTGCCTGGGGTACTTGCAATATGAATTCTAGTTATCCTGAGAAGTTGAGCAATGGAGTGTATTTTATTTCATTTCCTAAATCCAGATAAAAACAGAGCTAAATGTCTGCTTTGGATTAAGCTGAAGATTAACAAGGAGAAGTATATTTATTCTATGGTAAAGCAAAGTTGTTTAATCACAGTTGCGATGTAGCAACACAGCCTATGTCACTGATAAGCAAGCTAGCTTGTGCTACAATTAGCTAACATTAATTGCCATTAGCAAAAATTAGTTTATCTCAGATTATGGAGCCACAGATTAGATGAATGAATGCTGCTTTATGCAAGGTCTTCTTTCTGTGTCCAAAATGTGTCTAAAACATCTTGCGACCCTTGATTTAGAAGCATCCCAAAAGCAACTGTCCACTGCTCCATTTTTATATTTTCTTTAGTAAAACACCACAAGTAGCCTCTGATTCATACACAGAAATGATGGTAGGTCACAGAGGTTTCAGGTGAACAATTTGTCAGGTTTTAAAAGAGATCTTAGCCACATAAGATGACAGATTCATTGTAGAAGGTGAATAACTCATTTTATTTGACAACACCCATCCTTTTTATAAGACAGTAGCAGAAATGATCAAATGTCACCAGAAAAGGGTCTATGTATGAGCAGATTGTTGCTGGATTCACAAGAACCTGACATTACAGTAAGGATGCAGTAAAACTAGCAGTACTTCTGCTCCTGGTTGGACCCAGGGGTTGGGGTGAGGAGAAGTGTTGGGTTTGTGCCAGACGTAGCACTTTCCTCGATGGCCAGAAAGTTGGGTTTTAGTCTCACCTGACCAGAGTACCTTTGAGCTTTGTCTGGGGAGTCTCTCTCATGCAAACTAATAATGTGCTTTCTTGTTTTTCTCTGTAAGCAGTGGCTTTTTCCTGCCACCTCTTCTATAAGGTTCACAGTGAGAAGTCCCAGAAGTAGCTACTTCTTTAATAAACTGAACCAGACTTCATTTAAAACTGTATGAAGTGAAGAGACTTGGAATCTAATGGATTCAAAAGAGATTTGGCTCTTTCATTTTAACTGTACAATAAAAATAAAACATTGGTATTATTTTGTTTGTGCTTACAGTTTTTCTTGATTGCCTAAGCATGATTTTCAAAACAGGGCCCGTGGTTTCAAAACACTACACACAATTAGCACAACAACACACCAAATTAGCAAAACACTACAGATCCTTTGCAAAATTAAACACGCTTGTAAAAACTATACACTTCTTTTTAAAAACCACACTTTGTTACCATATGAAACAAACACGTTTCACATTACTATACTCTGTTTGCACGAGTTACACTCTGCTGTGATAAACCTAAAACACTTTTAGCACTTCTACGTCCCTATGATTAGAGTAGGCTACTATCAACAAAGTACAAATATACAGTTTTTCTTGATCGTTTTGGCCCATTTTTCCATTCACAGTTTACTTTTTCAAAACAGCTCACACAAAGCCCTTAACAGAAGCTGAAATAACCAAAACACTTTATGATGTTTGCAGAATGACACCACTTTCTCAAAACTTGTCACACATCCATCAAAACCAAACTTTTCCATCAAAACCTAGAATTTTTTCTCAATTGAACATGTGTGTTTTCTCATTTATTTACTGTAACGATGGATAACAAAATTGAAACCACAGCTATCAATATCAACTTTTGTTCAACACCCTCATAGTATTGACTATTTTACAACTGACAACATACTACAATTTGGGTTTTGTATTGAGCACTCTAACTTAGTTATATAACTTAGAAATATACTGTCACAGAGTATTTACAGTAAAATCAGAAAATGTGTATACAGTAAAATATTGTAAATCTGTTTTTGTATTGCTGAAGTTCCTGTCAACATTGATTTACATTTGTTCTACTGTGTACAAAATGTCAAGATTCTGACAGAAAAATATTTATTGCAGTACTTGTCACATGCACATACTGTAAGCAATCAAAATGACAGGGTTCAATATGCAGTACAACAAAGGTCAATTCTCAAAGAAAGTACTGTAAATGAAACACAATCAAATGAAACCCTGTAAATATGAAAAAAATAAAAATACAGGAAAATTACCCATTGTCGACCCGGGCCTGACGATCAGGCCACATGTTCTCGTCCACGTCCTCCTCGATCTATGCTTGGTGTCAACTTCAAGCTATTGACCTCTTTGATAGGTTGAGGACTACTTGCTTTGTTTTGCAAAGAGAGTTCACACAGGTGCTGATAATTTTCAGAATTGAGAGAGCAGTTCCAATTGGCTGCTACAAAGTGTCTGCAATGTGTTGCCATGGTAAATCAGTTATGTTTTGTGTCTCTTTGTGAGAAGTGTGTTAACTGTTTTGAAAAGTGTATTACAGTAAAAGTCAAAGAAAATTGTGTGAAAGCAATGAGAAATAGTTAACCGATTCGCCAGAGAGGACTCTTGCTGTGCAAAGAAGGTGTGAGCATTAGATAAAGTTGACCCATGATGTGCAAAATGTGTCAAAGCAATCGAGAAAAACTGTAGTCTTTCTCTGACTCTTGTGCTTGGAGACCAATGAGCTCACCTGCTGCTTTCTATAGTGTAGATACACCTGATTGGTGTGTCTACATTTAAGCAAACAAGTGTTTGCACACCTGATGACTGTGTTGAACCAACTGGTTGGACGGTGTGCTAATTTGACAGTCAGTGCTTTGGTATTGCAAAGAAGTAACTTTATGATAGATTTTTGTGTCTAATGTACGTTTAGTGTGTTTAGTGTTTTGAAAATCACTGTGTGTAGAGTTTTGCAACAAGTGTGAGGTTGACAATGTGCTTATAGTTGTGCAAATATGGGCTGATGTTTTGCTTCTTGAGTGTAAGGTTTTGCTAATAGTGTACTACTTTTAATTTTAGTGTGTAAGCAATCGAAAAAAACTGTAACTGTCTGAGCTTTTCTTTTCAGCTACGTGTTTCATACTGTTGAAAAAAATAATTTGGAAAAATAGTTGTTTTTTTAAAAAAAGATGACAGAAGGGGGGGCTCCTCCTTTCTGTCATCTACCAGGTCAGCAGTGTATCTTCAAAGAAATTTTAGATCCAAGAGTGAATCACACCTTTGAATAAAGTACTGAGGTCCCGCTGATTTGTGTGTTTTCTTATTCAGTTTTCAGTTCAGTTTCAGAGGGATGAATCATTTCCCTGGAGCTTTCCTTTCAAGTCACCCATGGCACGGAGCATCACTCCCTCTGCGCAGATATCTCTACGTATAATGGACGCACCAGCGAGGAAGTCAGTCACGATTCTCCAGAGACGAATGTCAACAAGTACTCACATTTGGGTGATGAGGTCCAAGTTATGGACAAATATATATATACAGGGGTGCACACAAGCCGGTACTCGAGGGCTAGTCTACTGCATATTTTAGATGTTTCCCTGTCTTCAACACACCTGATTCTAATCACTGATCGTCATCAACATGTCATCAAGGTTTACACAACTCTGTTGGTGACACAGCCTTGTCTATCAGGGTTGTGTTGAGGCAGGGATATATACATCTGAAGATGGATGTTGCTATTTTAATGTAATATTAAATTATTGGCAGCAGCATCTCTCCTGTATGGAAAGTGCTTCCTCTCTTTGACTTAAGTAGCCTACTTCTACATTTCATTAAAACATCACCATTGCAGTAAAATCTTTACTTTTCAACAGTTAAAGTGCTCAACGGGACATGAAAACACCTTCTCCAGAAGAGCCTTGGCATGTCACAAAACAGACAAAACAGGGTGAGGGCCTCCTGGCCACGTGTCCGGCCCGGACCGGGAGGCTGGGGATTGCCTGGGTCGCCGTCCACCGCCGCGGGCCCCCTCGGCCGCCGCCGGGGGGGCCTCGCAGGCGGTGGGTTGCCTCCCTCCTACTTCTCCCCTCTGTGGGGTTGCCGGTGGCCTGGGTTCCGGGTTCTTCCGTGTCGGCCTCTGGTCTCGCGGGTGGCGGGGTTGCTCCCCCCCCTCCCCCACTATAGATACACTTCAGGTGGAGCTTTGTTTGGTTTATTACACACACACACACACACACACACACACACACACACACACACACACACACACACACACACACACACACACACACACACACACACACACACACAACACACACACACACACATATAGCCACTCAGTCACATACATATACACAAACATACACAGCCACACAAACATATACATACACACACACACACACAGCCACAAAGACATGTACACACACACACGTACGTACACACACACACACACACACACACACACACACACACACACACACACACACACACACACACACACACACACACACACATACACACACACACACACACACACACGCATGATCATATACATACACGCATACACACACATAGACATACACACTGGCTTGTTCACCTGCATGCTTGCTCTGTAGTTTTTGGGGTTAGGTAGCGGTAGCGGTAGCTTAGCTTAGACTGCGATCAGATTTCAAGATTTGGGTCGATTGCTGTTCATGTTTTGGTCGGCTCCGTGCCGGTTTCGTGCTTTGTTTGTGGTTTTTTGTTGCAGATTTCCAGTGCTTGACGTGTGTCTCCGTGTGTTCCTGCTTCCTGGATTGGCAGTGGATGTCACCCCCCCCCCCCCCCCCCCAAAAAAAAAAAAGTTTGTATGTATGTATGTGTACGCATATGTATGCGTATATATATATGTATATATATTAAATATAGTAATAATGCACATATATATACCTTTGGTTTCTACCGTCATGGTATCAATCATTAATATGTGTGTAGACAAGGTAAAAAAAAAATTTAAAAAAAAAAAACAGACAAAATCAACTGATATGAGACATCCCGAAGTTAAACAATTCTGAAGGCCCCTGTTTAGACCTGGTATTTACATCCATTCTGGTCTTAACTACAGGTACAAATGCATCCAGGATGCACTGGGATTCATCCACTCAAACCACCTTCGGAGAAACAAGAAAGTGGCCACATGAATGAAAACACGACGTGTCCTAGGCCAGACTGGAAAACTTCCATACCTGAAGTCTTCAGTGTGGGTGGAAGGACATAGCAAACTCCAACCAACACCAACAACACACTGTGTCTGAAATTTGCAAACACAAATCAAGTTCTAGTTTATGTGCATAAACTGGTACACATGGGTTAGTAAGATCTGATCACAAATTAATTAATAATTAAATTATTAATTAATTAATTATTAAATGAATAATTAAAGGTGTGTAGAGATGTGCTCAGACCTAGGGATGAATACCAGGTGTCATCAGGGCCTCAGTGTCTTACTGTAATGACGCTTGATTTTTCTTCGCTACTTGTTGTTCTTACTCTACACAAAATGTGATTCTTTTTCTTTTTTTAAAAAAAGACCACACTTGTAATTTGCCAAACAAGTAACACTACTACTAACTTTTGACTTGAATGCTATCATATTAACCCGTTCAACTCATAATATGGTCGTATTGGATTTCGAGAACCAGGAATGATGTAACAAGGATGCATGTATACCACCAAAGAAAAAGGATCCATATACAGGATGACTTGAATGAAAGGGGGTCTACAAAGGGGTTATATCAGATTATGTTGGAATGAAAAGAAAAATTATTAAAACATGGGATTCATACTTTTACTTAAATTTGTATTTATTTGCAAAAGTCCAAGGACAAAACGTTTGAACCCCAAAAAAGTTATTTTTTCCATCAACTTCATCTTATTTGTTAATATGCATCAATTTTTGCACTTCAGGTTTGCAAAACAAGTTTTGACAGGAGCCATTTAGCATTAAAAAAGTAAGTGGGGGAAAACATTACATTCATTTAACAGGGGATTGGGGAGATGGTTTGGCACAAAAGCAGAATCTAAGCCATTCTGAGTCTTGAAGGAGCAGAGATGTCCAGAGGATCTTCATTTTGACAACAAATGTGTAAGAAAATCATTCAACTGTTTTTCAAACAATGTTCCTCAAAGAGGGATTAGAGGGGATTTGCATATTTCAGCTTTTACAGTCCAGAATATCATTAAACGTCTCAAGGAATATGGAGGATTTTCAGTGCACAAAGGGTGAAGGCTCAAGCCTGAGTTGGACACCAGGGATCTCTGATCCCTCAGACGGCACTCCATCAAGAACCGTCATTCATCAGTAACTGATATAACCACGTGGACAAGGCATTACTTTGTCAAGCACCAACATTCAGAGCTACATTTAGAAATTGTTCTTAAAACTGGTCAGATAAATCCCTTTTCCATATCTTTTCTTAGAAAAAGGAGGGCATTGTACAAAATAAAGAGCATTGAGACCATTATCAGCAGTCCGAAAGCCAGGGCTGAGATTTACATCAGTGCCCTCTACAAAACTCAATTACACTTTCTGGGATGAGCACATTAATGCAGAAAAGTACAATGAGACTTTAAAGCAACATATAGTGCAACAACATGATAATCTATTACAGGAAAATTCCAGGAACAACAAAGGTCTATTATTGGATGTAAGGGATCGTAAACTTTCATAAGGGACTAAAACAATGTGAATCAAAGCAGTTTTAAGTGAGAATGCATGTTTGCACCAAAATGGAAATGAATGTCAGCACTGAGGGCAACAGAATTTCATGAAAATAAATGTGTTTTAATCTTTTGACAAGATGGGCCACAAGTAGAAGATGTTTTAACTGCACATGCAGGAGTCCACTGAACAAACAAAATACTTTTTTACTCACACAAATTAAATAAAGGTATGGTTGGCAGTTTTGACAACATTTCTAAAAGGTTGTTGACACGCTTCTGGGGGCTGCAATAAAGTTGTTTTTTGTTTGTTTGGGTTTTTTAAGAACCTCAAGAACAGACTTTCAATTACCAAACTACAGACAAACTGCAACAACAACAACTAACACTCCTTAAACCAATCAAAATATTGCATCCTTCCAAAATGAATTCATTTCTGGGTATTCCAAATGAAGCGTCTGGTCAGAACACCCGAGAACCATTCTTCCCAGCTTCTGTATAAACCGCCCCTTTCAGATGAGTATCATTTCTTTGCCTGTCGCTTTAAATGCAAATGAGACACTTTTCTGCTCACCCCTGAGAGCTGAATTGGAAAGGACCCCCTTCCCTTCCACAGTAAACCTTTTCAGAGGGACACACGGCAACCAGATCTGAGGTGACGCAGGTGTGGAGACAGGAGTTGACCTGTTGTCAAGATCGAGGCCGGAAGATGCAAACCTTGCTCATCCACCTCTTTTGTAGGGTTAAGTGGAGATCTTCACTTGTGTGCATGAGGACTAGAAACTGGGTTATGGTCTGTACGGATGATGCAGCACACCTGCAACCTCTTCTTCTTCTACATCCGCCCCCTCTACGGCCTTCTCCACCTCTCCCACAGCTGCGACAGGTGATGACAGCGCACCTTTGACCACAGTCTTCTCACTCAGAAGCTGCTTTTCTTCCCACAATACAAACAAAACTGCCAACCAGGAAAACCGAAACTAAAGTGAGAAAAAAAAAGATAAGTCCCCAGTTCAGGATATTTACCCACCCGGGACAACTGCTGTCATATGGATCAGGCCAACCCAAAGGAACTCTGTGAATGACTGTGGTTCACTTGGATCAGTGTGTACACTTGCGTGGTGCGTTTGTGTTGAGCTTCACGTCCTCGATTTGACCTTAGATTGTAAATATTGCCACACAGCCCATTCGTGATGTCACCCCCAGGTTTTCTGAGGAGCAGCTTTGAAGCTTCTTTCTCTTACCCTGGATTCACACTGAAAGCGCCACAGGCATCATAGGCATCAGAGGCCACGGGGGCATTGGAGGCGTCGGGAGCATCAATTTGAAGTTGAAAAATCTCAACTTTACACACACACACACACACACACTTAGCCACACATACATACAGTATACACGCGTACACACACAGGTACAGCCACTTAGTCATATACATATACACACACACACATAGCCACACAAACATATACATACACACACATATAGCCACACAGACATGTACTGTACATACACATGCACGTATACACATACATACACACACACACACATAGACATACACACTGGCTTGTTCACCTTCATGCTTGCTCTGTAGTTTTTGAAGTAAGTTAGTGGTAGCTTAGCTCAGACTGTGTTCGTATCTCGAGATTTAGGTCGATCGCTGCTCGTGTTTTGGTCGGCTCCGTGTCGGTTTTGTGTTTCGTTTGTGGTTTTTGTTGCAGATTTCCAGTGCTTGACGTGTGCCCCTGTGTGTTCCTGCTTCCTGTATTGGCAGTGGATGTCACCCCTCCCGCCCTCAACCACCCACCCCCCCCCAAAAAAAACAAACTCACTAGGTTTGTATGTGTATATACCGGTATATGTATGTGTATGCATATGTATGCGTATATATATTTATATATACTAAATATAGTAATAATGCACATATATATGCTTTAGGTTTTTACCAGCATGGTATCAACCATTAATATGTGTGCAGACAAGGTTAAAAAAAAAAAAAAAATCTCAACTTTATGCAAATGAGCAGCGGCGACGCCGAGGCAGCGTCCAATCACAGACTGGGATTCCCAAAGCAAGAAGCCTCAATGCAGATTGTACTTTCGTGTACACACAAACGTACACTCACTCACATGCGTACAGGAGCAGAGCTGTGCACTAACAAACTTATTTTATCAGGAATTAATATATTTCATCCAGCAAACTGACATTTTTGCTGATTTTACTGCCGTTTTTACCTGAACTGCTCATGTGAAACACGTATCTGATGGTTCAGGAGCTGTATGGTCCGAACGATTTTATTTGCTACATCGATCCAACGCAAAATAATTAAAAACCGTGCTTATCAATCACAAAACACAATATGACCAAGTCCGCTCCGACCCGGTGTGTCAGTGTTCACCGCAGACAGACTGCAGCTTCACCGGGACCAACGGCTCTGATGGTTGCTGTTGATCCAGGACCAACCTTGTAGCATCAAACTCACTCTTATCTATGCGGAAGTAACGCTGAAATATAAAAAGGCTTCCCAAAGTGTGATCCATGGTGAAAGAGGAAACTGAAGATGTGCACGCTATATATAGATATGTGTAGGCTATATGTACTTTGTTCCCTCCAGTTCTGCAGTGCAGCTTGAAAACTCCACCCACTGCAGACGTCGACAGGCATCGACAGACTATGGCAAACAGCGATGCAGACGTCTCCACAGGCGATTTTTGACGCTTTCAGTGTGAATCCAGGGTCTTGTGCAGCACCGTGACACAGATGGAACAAACAGGCTTGCGAAGCCAAGAGGAAACACACCCACCTTGTGTCAATCAAAGGTACCTGTGGCGACCAGTTTCTTCAGCAGATCCCCTCCGGTGAAGCTGTGGAGCTAATGTCCAACTTTTGCAGTGGAATATCTTGTTTTAAATGTTGTTTTGGTGACAAAACGTCAGCCGTGTTTAGCCGATGCCGGGTTAGTCCGATCATGAAGATGACTAATGAGGAAAAGATAATGGCTTGCCATTGGCAAAGCTGAATGCCAATCAAATGGTTACATCTCATATTAGAAATACGTTGAGTTTAGTTTGACACAAAGAAAGGCTATAGAAACTATTTTTTGTTTGGATTAAAACACAGAATTCAATCACTATGCTTTTCAGCTCTTCCTTTCAGAATGGTTGTCATGGAAACATGAGGACCCTTCCAGCATTGATATTGATTAATGACAGCATTTACCGCCGTGGTGCAGCGTTGGACTTGAGTGAAAACGGCACAAGGATGAACTGAAAAATGATATGCAGTTACGTGGTTAGCACCACAGCTGCACAACCAGAGTTATCATAGTTTTGACTTTTTTGGTTAGGTTTGATCATTTCAGTTTAGTTTTAGTTAGTTTAACAAGCGCATCAGTAGTTTAAGTTTTAGTTTGAAAAATTGGTTAGTTTTAGTTTAGTTTTAGCTTTTCAGGTATCAGCAAATATGGGATGAAAGAATCCTATCAGAAATGCCATAAAGTACAAAAACCCTTGATTTTTTCCTTTGAATAATAAGGAAGAATTAGAAAGAAGAATCAATGATAAGAATAATGAAGTGCCAAACGTAAAAAATAAAACAAGGCACAAAAGCGAAAATAAAAACAAAGTTAATTTTACCTTCAATTCTATTTCTTTTCAATTAGCTTTGCCTTGTTTTTAGTTTTCGTTTTCTAAAAACATTAGATGTTATTTTGATTGCTATCGAAGATAACATGGCTAATTAATTAGTTAAAATCCACTAGTTTCTCCTAAAATCATCAGCGAGTGGTGATGAACAGAGAAAGGCTAACTTTATGAAGTGTATTATTTAGCTGACCGATCGTCTTCATCCACCTCCAATCCACTAATGTTCGTAACTTTTCAAGCTCACTACACATCCAGAAACAGCCTGCTGGCTGCAGATAAAACAGTAATGAGTGTGCAGGTGTTTGCATTATCTAGAGTTAAGCCCTTGAAGTGGGCTCCCCAACATTATTTATTACTGTTTGCAAATAAACAATACATTTTAAAATTCTATACAGATAAGCACACCATTTCTGCTCGCAAACACCAAGTGTGCTGTTGTTTTATTTTTAATCACCAAATGCTGCACCTGGAAGTAGCAAGGCATAATCCCACTGGAGAATAGAAGGAAAAGGAGAGGAAGCTGGAAATAACAAAACAATTTCAACATAAAATTGAAATCAGGATGTCGTCATGACAAGGAAAGCTTTGCCACAAACACGAAGAAACAATTGAATGACATAGTTTTTGCAGTTATTCGTTCACAAAATCGAATTATTCATCACCTATGCTGATGACACTAGTTTATTGGGCGATTCTTAAATCTGTTCCAGGAGACGGTTGTACTCAGACAATAAAGAAAATGTGGACACAACTGTTACAGACCTGGAATATGTTCAGACCTTGCAGTAGCATTGCTTACTTGTGGTTGATTTCCCAAGATGCCTTGTAATGACACAGGGTCTAAAAGACATCAAATGGCCATCTTCTCCTTGTGTTGCAGAGTAAAACCTGTTCAATTTCAACCTCCCACTTGTGGTATTGATACATTTCTTCCCGACATCCTTCAGTACAGACATTTGGACATCCGCCTGCCATTTGTTTTTAAGTAAAAACTTAAATAGTAATCCGAGCTAGTGAGCCCATTTGATCTGATTTTCAAGAAAGTTGGAACAATGAATCTACTGAAAATGGTGATAAACATTTGTTAAAAGTGTCATGACCGCACAACCTGTTTAAAAATGACACACTCCTTTATCCAAACCATTTCAACACTACATGTAATGAAATTTTATCACTGCAACAAACATTTGTCAATATCAAGTGAAGTTATATAAATATAAAATTGGTATGACTATACAGGGAAAAACCCTCAGAGAGTCCTAAAGTGATAATGACTGGATTACATAATGGCTTTGTAACAGTTTTGCAACTTAGTAGGCTTGTTCATAATGCCATTTGGAAAGAATGAACCAAATTGGAAGCTAATTTGCCAGTAGGGGGCGTATTAGGACGGCATTTTGTTCTCGAGAAGGGCCAATCCCAATTCAACTTCACTCGCCCTTCTTTTCTCCACTCGCACTTCTTTTCTTCCCTAAGCCCTAAAAAAGAAGGGGGAGATTTTAGGGCACTTGAAATCTAGGGCACTTGGCCCAGGTGCCTGTCCCAATTCTCCCCCTACCCCTCGTTTCCATCCCTACCCTGATCAGGAAGCTGAGAGCCAAAAGCTGTTTTAATTTCAGCTGTAGCGCTGTTAATATGCCACTTATATTCCATATAAAAAAATGTGCACAGAAATATTTACAAAAAAAAAAGTTTGCAGTGTATGTGCTGCTACTGCTGATGAGGTGTCCTGTCCACCATTTTCTCTAAAAGGTTCAGAAACCTGTCCATATGTTCTTCATATAGTTTTGTACTTGTGTGGTTTTACTCACTTGGAAATACTTTTAAATTGTCTAATAAAACTTGTTTCACAACAGTTTTCTCTTCTGGGGTTTCTCAAAGTAAGGTAATGTCTCAAATTATAAACTGTACAACAAGATCAATAGTAAAATAAGGATAGTGAGAGAATCTGCAGTAAAAAAGGCTTTATTTGCTATATTCAAATACAATTTTTTAAAAAGAAAAAAGTAAACATTGCACGCAGAACAAAGAAAGGTGCTGTTCCATATAAAAAAAATGTACACAGAAATATGTACAAAAAAAAAAGTTTGCAGTGTATGTGCTGCTACTGCTGATGAGGTGTCTGGTCCACCATTTTCTCTAAAAGGTTCAGGATCCTGTCCATGTGTTCTTCATTCTTTTGACATCTTCTGTCTTGTTTGGCGGCCTCAGCTTGAAGGAAGTCCTGCATGGAGAGTTTCTTTTTTTGGGGGGATCGGGGGGAAAGTGGACCTGATGCCTGAAGCTTCCAGCTTCCTCTTCCAGCTGGTGAGGCAGAGCTTGAGGCCGATGTGCTGGCGTCTTCCAAAGTGTTCTGAGATAAAAAAAAAGATGGATACACATGTTGATTACACACATGACTGGACTATCATACACACCCACAACATCATACCAGGTTCATTATCACTGTATAAATAAAAATTACCTCTGTGCTTTCCTCTGAATTTGTCAGAGAGGACACCGGTGAGGATGGAGGGTCGATTATGTTCTGAAAAGAAAATAACAGTTAGAGACCCACCGGTCGTAGCACAAGCTAGCTATAGGAAGAAGGACTGGGGAATAAGATTGTGCTTTTTTACTGCTAAACTTACCATGAGTATTTGCGAGGGATCTTCATAAGACGCCAACAAACATGGAGGCTGGATTGAAGGTCTGGACCCCAAAACCTCATGCATATCTTCGTAGAAAGGCCATGAGGCTGTCCCGGAACACACACACACACACACACACACACACACACACACACACACACACACACACACACACACACACACACACACACACACACACACACACACACACACACACACACACACACACACACACACACACACACACACACACACACACACACACACACAATTTACAGAAGATTATTAATAAATACTTTTTTGCATATTTTTTGTCAATAAATATTTTTTTTTGTTAAGCATCATCTCTTCAGCAGATAATATAACTTACCATAACCATAACTATTGCTTACCTTATATTTTTTTTAAGATTTTCCCATTTTTTGCCAATTTGTGCTGTGGTCACCTTCCCCTCCAGTTCCAGCTCTTTGATGAGTTTCCTGTAACAGAAAACAGTGATGAATAGTAGTTATACCATGGTTAAGGACCCCATCACAGATATTCTGCAAGCAGATAGCTAGATCACTCACTCCCACAGCGGTTTAGCAGCATATTTCTTCTTAGTAAAATTCTCCTCGTTGTTAGTCCTAAAGCTTATTAGGTGTCGGACCTGATCCGGAGTCCCTGGAATGAAATGTGATTACTGCAATGCACAAACGTCCTCGTAAAAAAAAAAAAAAAAAAAAAAACAAAAAAAAAAAGTTTGAACTATGATAACAAGGCAGCAAGCGACGTTATTACTTCGTAACCCCCCCCCCCAAATAACGTTGCTGCCTTATAGTAATGTGAAATATACAACAAATTTGTAGAAAATATGAGAGTTAACGAGTAGTTAACAGGACACGTCAATGTTATCTACCCGACTCATCATGAACAGCCACATATTATCTTACGTTAACTCAGAATCAGAATCAGCTTTATTGGCCAGGTTCGAACATTGTCCAACAAGTAATTTGACTCCGGTAATTTCACTCTTTGGTATTAAAAATAAACAATAAACAATGTGGTATTTCTATGTACTGTTCAAACTGTTAAAACATACAAAAGCACTGTGATTTTTTTAATTCCATGGGACATTATACTTACATTTGTGGGTTCAATATCCTCCTGCTCTTTGCCATTTGACTCAAAAAAATGAAAAAAAAAAATGCTTGCTTGCTCAAAATCGAGACGAGTCTGCAAAGCATGTTTTCCTCGGTCGGCGAGCTAGACGCAGCCTACGGCGTAGCTTACGTAGCTTACGTAACCATATTCCGGCGCGATCTTAGCGAACAACGGACAAAAAAGGGATGATGTACATTCACTGAGTGAATATTATGAAAGTAAAATATCGGTTTGCGCCGAGAAATGTAATCAAAATGCATTTTTTATGCAGAAACTAACTCAAAATATTGATTTTACTCCCAAAAAAAACAGAAATGTCCTCCATGTTTTTTTTTTGATTCAGTCCGCAAATGACGACGAAAAGCATTCTGGGAAATCTTCATACCCCCTCGCTCGCCAAGTCAGCATCTGAAAACCCTCGATTTGAAGGGGCTATTCTCAGCCCCTAGCCCTCGTTATGCCCCCTCCCCCTAGGTGAAAAGAGGAATTGGGACACCACTACCTTCACGGGAACGCGCAAAAGTTAGGGTTAGGGAAGAAAAGGAGGGCGAGGGGGAGTATTGGGACGCACATTAAGTCTACGATTAATCTGTTCTTTTCCTCTGGTAAGGTCTGGAATCATCTCATTCATTTTATTGTTTCTGCCTTTAAATATATATATACTGTATATATATATTTGAATGTTAATGAATAAATAGTGTCTTGTGGTCTTAAAGTCATGAACTTTTGTGTCCTTATGGGTCATTGAGTACAGGATTCAAATATATTAAATGGTATACGGTTAAATTCCCAGGATGGACTCGAATTGATGGCAAAGAAATAAAGTTAGACTAAATGTAGGTTCTCTTTTTGTTTAATATTTGTATTTTCGTAAGCACTTTCTGATTTAGGAGTATATGATCATATTGAGCAGTGCTTCTGCAAACACACTGAGCATCATCTCAGTCTACATCAGCATCAAAGTAACGGATAACAGTTGCAGTGTGTACTCTACATCTACATTTAAAAAGAGGTAATGAAAACGTTCTCGATATTTTAAATGGCAGTATTGAACATAAAACTCATCGGAAGATTCTTTTTGTACATTTGCTCTGGCCCTGGGATGTGAGTACCAAGGACTGAGTAAAGAGCTCCCTTTAAATGTTTTTGAATAAAATTCCTCTTCACAATGTTTGAGGACAAATTTTTTTTAAAAAGTGCTGATTTAAGAGCTGTCGTTATTCTTTCATATACAACAAAGAAGAAGGGGAAGCTCAAGGACTTAACCCTCTTCGTGGATTCAGGGCACTTACAACAAACGAGAGAAAAGTTTGAATGAAAAACACCTCAAAGTTCATCTTTTTCTGCCAAGCTGTCTTCGTCTTTTATGCAATACGAAGGCTTTTTGAAAAAAAAAACAAAAGAAAAAACAACTGTTTGCAGCACATGTAAATTTTCCCATTAAGCGGCGACCATCCATCCATCCACTTGTTGTGGGGGTTGCGATGACCAGACCTTGAACCAGACAGTCTCTGATGTTTCTACCAGAACTGGGACGGCTCTACCGGGTCGTCACAACACGGCTGTCGCCAGCTACACTAGCTGTGCTTGTTCACGAAGAATCGGACACGCATCTGTCATGTCATCCATAGGTTTAGTGAAGAGGGCTTTTGAAGCCTTTCTTTTCATCGTACTGCAACAGTGTTGTGTTGCAAATATGCAGAGTAAGCAGGTCTGGAAGCTGGCTAGGACAAGCCGATCTTGTCAATCATGATTAGCCATTTTAGCTTGGTTGTGCTAATGAATATCTGTCCAAACATCCTCAGTTCAAGTGTCTACTATGGCAGTGATGTGCTAGTTACTGAAAAATAGTAACTAGTTACCGTTACTAGTTACTTCATTAAAAAGTTAATTAAACTCAGTTAGTAACTCAGTTACTTAGACCAAAAAGTAATGCGTTACTATGAAAAGTAACTTTTTAGTTAATTTTTAAAAAATTTTATTTTAAATGCTCCCATTTCATGCCCCTCTAGCCTTCATTTCAGCATGGTACTGTATGGATTTGCATTGTGCATCGTGTTCTGCATTCTGATTGGCTAAACAGTCTCCCCGCTTCTTCACTTCCTGTGTCAATAATGCTGGTTGCTTAGCAACAGTGCGGAGAACGGCCAATGAGCTTCAGCAGCAGCTCAAGAACGGGACCCTTTGATGAATCGTTCATTACAGTCTCAGATATAATGAGGGTGGCATGTCGGTTTATAAGAATCTTTTTGCCCAGAAGAAGAAAGAGCGACAACGACCCATAACATAAACTACCGGAGTCAAATTCCTTGTTGGACAATGTTCGAACCTGGCCAATAAAGCTGACTCTGATTCTGATAACTATGTTCTTCTCTGGAAAAAACACGCTACAGAGTCAGGATGCAGCTGCAGTCAGAAGAGCAGTGAAATACGTGCGAGGCGGTGCTGATCTCCGCAATTTGAAGCCTTTTTAATTGTAAAAAAAAATTCACTTATCACGGGTTCTTTTTGGAACGTAACCCCCGTGAAAAAGCAGGGATTACTGTAATGACAATATCTCCATGTTGCGAAACCTGCCTTGCTCTCTTGGCTCGCCATGACCGCTCATGTTTTTGAAAGCACACACGGCCACTACGTTTCCTTTGGGAAAAAAGCTTCACTGTAGCCAGAAATAACGGAGTAACGCACCGTTTGGTAGCGGTAATTGCGTTGCCGAATTTAAAAAGTAAGGCGTTAGAGTATTAGTTACTGCCAAAACTAATGGCGTTACTAAATAACGCGTTAGTCCCAACACTGACTACTGGAATGATGCCTGAAACGAGTGCTGGAGGAGCTGAAACAAGGACTTTGCTTGCCGGTACCAGCGTTAGGGCCATTATAGTTGGCCAAGCTTACCGGCGTCGTGGACTCGAGCCAGCAGACGTCCGCTGGAATGGGTCCTGAAATAATTCACCATTATTATGTTAATAATAAATATATTGCATATTATCAATATCATAATTCGCTCGTGGCTCTTTCAGCCGATCCACGCTGGAGGAGCTGCAGAGCTGCCGGGCAAAAACTGCAGCAGGATCTCCTGTTTCAAATGTGGTTTCCGTGGCTACATTTAGCCGACGCTTGGCTAGCACAACCTGGCTGCTTTTAACCTTTGCTCTTTGCGTTTCAAATCTGGACCATCTTCCAGAAGATGAGACAGGCCTCAACTCTAACCATGTTCAAAACCAGGCTGAAAACAGTTCTACATGACAACAGAAAGGATGTTTTTTTAGGATGATTTGATTTGCCTTCTTGTGACTTTATGTAGCTGTAAAGCACTTCGAATTGCCCTGTGTATGAATTGTGGTCTACAAATAAACTTGCCTAGCCATAAGCTGTTTTTTTTTTTTGTTTTTAATGTTTATTTCTGCTTTTACACGGAGGATGTCATGGAGATTGATTCGCTTTTGGATCCAGCCTCGAGTGGTTTGTCGATGAACTGAAGTTTTATCTGACTTCCTTGTTGGCCTCAACCTGGAAGTTACAACATTTGTTCAGGAATTCGAGACTAAAGTTTTAGTTTTATTTTAAAGCGGCATCTTACGCCTACCTCCTCTTTTCTCCTTACTGTTTCTCAAGTAAGATACATTTTTAAAAGTCTAGTGGAAGGCAGGAGCTAAAAAAAGCTGATAAAGCGTTGTTCCAGCTCGAGGCGTAATTATGGGAAAAAAATAATAAACTGGAGGCTGTTGTGTGTTTGAACAAGAACTACTTATTCCTCCCCGTAATGTCATAAATATAGATTAAATAATGAAATCGATAGAAATTGCTTTTGTGTTTAAACTGCATTTTGCCGTAAGCTGGATCATTCATTAGCTGAGTGTTTATTCAGAGGCATCGAAGTTCTCCAGATGAGTCAATAACAGGCATTGTTCCTCCACATCCTGCAGAACGATTTATATGGGGCTTTTCTGTCCCAATTAGGATAAATGTAATGCTTCACCAAGCCGTCATTGGGGTCCGTGTGAAAACGTGCCATTTGTCAGTTCAGGTGTTATATTTAGAATATTTTCAGCACTTTCCAGCTTCTCCAGGACTGAGGTTTTGCATACGTTTCCTTCAAAGTCACCAGATTCCGGAGACAAAAACCATCATCTGGCCTTGATGAACAATGGAGTTCTGCTCTACCGCTCCTCCAGGCGCTACGTTTGACTAACTGTGTGTCTTTATCAGTTCAGAAGCAAAGGAATCGTCTAAAACAGCAAAAATCCTGCTTTTGTCAAAGGAGTCTGGTGGCTTTGAAGAGAACTGAGCAACAGGTTGCCTGAACACAAGATGAAGCAGTGAAAATATTCCAAATATGGAGTAGACTTCAACTAATATTTAGGTTTTGACATGGACTTATTTGAGGGAGCTGAAATCCAGATCTCCAGCTTTTACCTTTACTCTCATCACCATCACAAGTAGCTACATGTGTTTTTGGTACCTGCTGAAATCACTTTTTGAAATTTTGGATAAATACATTAATATAAAAAAATGGTTACATGCAAATTATTTTTCTCATCAATATGGTTAATCACAGTTTTTGGTTTGTAAAAGCTTAGTAGGGGATCTTTTAGTTTTTCCTGTCAGACTCCTGCAGTGTGTTTTCTCAACACTTTGACTACCAGAGCTCCCAGTACAGGGTCAGTCATTTAAGAGCAGAGGCCTGAGAATTATTTGGTATTTATACCAAATCCAAGTGAAGAACATATCTGAAGGAAAAGCCTCTCATGTCCTCTCTTAGGACAGAAAACACCTTCCTCTTCCTCAGGGTGGTGTTGGTGTGTTTTTCCCCCCTCTTTCCAACCAACACGCAAGGTGAAAATAAGATAAAACTGTTATCGCTTGTGCCACCTGGGCAGAGCTGCTCTGACTCTTGCCGCAGATGCAACACATCAGACTTAATCCTGAGCACGAGTAACGTGTGCCAGAATGGCTACGAAGCACTTAGAGATGCTTGTTGCCACAAATTGTTGTTCTGATGAAATTGGATTTCTTTTAGAGCGCCTCAGTTTTCCATTAATATATTAGAAGGCAAACGAGAGGACAGGCATTGTGGGAAAATCTCCATGGAGCTGCTGCTCCTGCAGAGGTGAAAGGCTGGCACCTAGTGGTCACAGAGGGAACTGCAGCTCTGTTTAAAACTGGAAAACACACTTTTCCTTATGGCCTTTTTAATCTTAATTGACAGAGGTGTAATTAACAAATAGATAACAATTATCCAATGTGGTTTATTTTAGTTTTAAGGTGTTTTCTAATATACTCTTATTTCCATACTATCTGAATTCTAATCATCAAAAAAGACAGCACATTTACAACCTTTTATTTGCTCAATTTTTCATCCTTTATAGATTTTTTTTCTACAAAAGTTCATTTTATGTGAACAACTCCAAAATCACTTTACAACAATTTTACATATTTATAGCTACTTAATAATTAAAGGAATATTCCAGAGTTAAATCAACCCTCGACCCATAACTAGATGGTAGTGATGGTTTGTTAGGGAGCTGAGGCAGTTTTGGTTTAGGACGCAACGTTTGCAGCATAAGCACGAAAGTAAGTAGCACCGCCAGAGTAAATTGTTGTTTTAAGCTTTTGACAAGACTCAAAACTGTCCTAGGAACAAACTGAGGTCATTTTAACTTCATAAGAAAGACCATCTGTACACTAATGTCCTTCCCATTCGCTGCTTCGTTGTCTGTACGAGTTGATTACCGATAGATACAAAAGAAGGAAGGTTTACGTCTTCTGCCTGATAGAAGTGGACAGGAACTTTTTCATTTATGATGGAACAGGTAAAGTTAGAAGCAAACACCATAAACTCTTAAACGCTCTGCATCTAATGACTTAAGGTTGTGTGCTATTGGTAGCCGACTTGTGACAGGCTTGTGTGAATGCAAAGATGTTCCAGCACAAATTTAAAATGACATTTGTTTGTCCATAGGGAACCGCATCTACACTGGCTGTTTCTATTACCCTTAGATTCGCTTAAAACCTAAACATTGCAAAGGAAAACCGGTAATGGAAACAGACTTTTACAAAGTGGTTCTTCACACAAGTTGGTAGTCCGATTTATCCCAAAAGGGTCATGGAAACACTTATTTTGCATTTGCACATCTCCGGCATCACTGGATATGACGTATTCGGTCAATGTAAAGTCATCAAAACCTAGTTTCCCACAGTTTTTGGCCTCATTAATATGATGTAGTTGTGTTATAACACTACCTTTACATTACGCCTTACTGCATTACATAACAGAGCTTTTAATCGTTTGCCTTCATGCTCTGGTAACTATTTTCTCAACAGTGGAAGCAGCAATCGCAATAATTGCACTAAAGATATTTTTACCCATCTTTTTCAGACTTTAGATATTCTTTGTCTTTGTTTTAAAGTCTTGCAGGGCGAGATACGGAGAGAGAACCAGGAGAGCTACGCTCATAAAAATAAAAATACTGATCAATGGAAACACGGACCCCTGCAGTGATTCCTTTATCGTAAAGTTATCCTTTTCTTTTGCAAAACATTAAATGGACAGACAACTTCTATCACCTCAGTGGAAAGACTTTTGTTTCTTGTCCTTTTCCGAGTCAACGATTCTGTTCACCTCGTTTTGCTCCCCAACTAAAGTTCACGCTCATTATAATCAACTAATAGACTTAGGGTCGATTTAACTCCAGATTGTTCCTTTTGTTGTAATAAAATTGTACAATGAGACACACTGACGCTAAAATATCACCCCGACGAGATGTTGCGCCCCATGAAATGTCAAACACTCAGATAACAGACTGAAATAACACAATCCTGAATTATGACTCTGCAATGCAAAAAAATGCATTTTTCATCACGAGTGGTGACCAGCGATGAAGAGGCGTCGAACTCTAAAAAAAGTATTCGTCAAACTTAACTGTTTATTTCAAGTAATTTAAAGGAAACACGGTTTCAGTTTGGTCTTGGGAACAGGATCTCTTGTAAACCAGGATTACGAGCCTATAATTATCACAGGTGCACAGCATTTGGAAATGAAAAGCACAGCATCTCTCAGTTCTGAACAATTAAGGGACGACGATACATCAGCTATTCAAATAACACACAACACTGTCATTTTTATGCTAAAAGTAAAAAAGCTTGTGGCATAAATTATTAAATTATTTGAAGTCCATCATTCTCAATTGAAAAAGATTATTGTTAAATGGAAAACATTTGGAGCATTTGTCAATCTCCCTAGAAAATTTAAAGACTGCTCATAGAAAGTGTAAAACAAAAACCCAAGAGCAACATCTCAAATGCTACAGGCTTCAGTTGGCGTGTTAAACGTTAGAGTTTGTGACAGTCCAATAAGAAAAACACTGAACCAGTATGGTTTCTTTGTATGGGTTACCAGGGGAAAGCCTCTCCTCTCTGAAAACTACCTGGCAGGATGGAAAAACCCCATCTAAATAAACAAGAGAAATGTCACAGGATATCAGCGGAAACCCCTCATACATCCTGTCAAGAGGCAGGTTTCCATGAATAAAGGGTCTGAGGTAAAACCTTAGAGGCTGGAAGTGGAACAGAGCAGACCTCCTCCTCGCTACTTTCAGCTGTTGTGTCTCCAGAACGGTGTAAAACACGGCATCTTGCAAATAAACATCCTTTAGGGGGTGGACCACTGTTTTTGTTGTTGCATGGATAGTAGGGATGTAAGGGTACACAAGGGGTGTAAGGGTACACAACAACCACGGCTCGGTTCATTTTCGGTACGGTAACGGGGAAAACATAACAATATAAAACTGGCTTTTCGTTTAATTTTCTACTTTTGCAAATTACGGTTATACCGGTACATTTTCTTATGAAAATGAAACATAATATATATATATTTTTTTTTTAATTCCTATAATATTTTTTAATTAGGAATTAAAAAAGAGAGTACTGCCTAAATCTGTTACCAAGTCAATAAATAAAATATCCTCAAATTAAACAGAAGATAAAACCTGTGTTGTCAACAACTGAGAGGTTGCAGATCCGCAGCTATAAAAACACCAATGGCATTAGTTATAGCTTTAGCCCGATCTGAATTACTGGCAAAAACCTGTTTAAATGCAGACGGTAGCAGCATTGACGCAGTGCTGGTTTCTTTCCTCGCAGCATCGGTATTCACATTTGCGTGGTGCCGTTTCAAATAGGTTATGAGGTTTAACGTGTTGCCAGAAATATGCCTGATTGCTGGTGAACAACGTTGGTACACTGCTCACGTCTTATCTACTTGTCTTTGTCCGGGAAACTGAAGTGTTTCCAAACAGGACACCTTAAAGATAAAGGAGGCTTCTTGTTTGCATCAACCATGACGGCTGCTAGCGGATAGAAGAAAAGTCACGTGGGAGTCCGGTGCTACTACAAACCTCCAGTTCGCCACTTAAGATGTTCGTGTAGGAACTCAGATTTGAAGTATGCTCTGCGTGCAAAACATCCCTTTAACTAGCTACTGTTAAATGTTGTACCGTATTCGGATCGGGGCACATCTGCATTGTGCTGACGGCGAAACGGTTCAGTAGGAATGCGTGTACCGTTACACCCCTCCCACCTGCTCCCGGTGATGTGCGACAGTGAAAACTAGCCTGGATCTCAGCTAAGGGAAACCGTCCCAAGCTCAGTGGTGGGTGGGAGTTGATCTGGGCTTGTTTTTTACAGTTATTCTGTATACCAAAGTATTCCAGAGTCCAATATGAAGATACTATCCAAAAAAAGCTGAAACTGTGCATTACAAGCAGGACAACAATCCCAAACACTGCAAGAACTGATTTCTAAGATATTCTAGTGGCTAGACTAATTTGCTAGTTTTAAGAATGCTGGTAAAGTAGATTTTTCTTAGCCCACAGGTAGAATTTCTTTTTACTTGATTAGGTTTGGGAAAATAAGTTCATTTCTAGGAGGGCTGTTTCTGCAGGGAACCCACCAGCAGGTCTGGACCAGAACCGTGGAATTGTGGTGAGCACATTGCTTCTGAATTTTGTTAAACTTTTTGTTCAGTAAATAGACAAAATGTAATATGTTGTTGATCTATGGTTGTATTTACCTCATTTTAAAACCTTGTATAGACCAGAGGCTTTTTGTTTTAAATATGTTCTGATACATAAAACCTTAGAATTAGAAAATGGTGTCCTTTAACCTTGAAAAGACTAATAAATAATACCGCTCTTTCAAGAATGATTGCATTGCCTTAAGAGACAGGTGGGCTTGTAATGCAGTCGTCACACGCCGGAGCTGAGAGCCGGGATGCAGAAACGCTAACATCTCAAATACACAAATGGACCTTTTTGTTTTTTGTTTGGCTTTTTTTTGTGTCCTGCTGTGTCATATGTCCAGATGGATCCTCTGGTGGCGTTTCAGGTTGCATTTCTGAGTGAAGCGCTTGCCGCAGGCGGCGCAGCAGTACGGCCTCTCCCCGGTGTGGACGCGCCGGTGCGCTTTCAGGTTGCTCAGCTTGGTGAAGCTGCGGCCGCAGAGCAGGCAGCAGAACGGCCGCTCCCCCGTGTGAGTCTGCAGGTGGGCTTTCAGGTTGCTGGGGTGGGGGAAACACTTGCCGCAGTGGCCGCAGCGGAGCAGGTGCCTGGGCCCGCCGCAGGGCGGGGGGTCGGGGTGGGGGCCGGGGTTGCCGTGGTGAACGGCCGCGGGCGGATGCTGGGATTTTAAGCCGACCCACGAGGCGGCGGTTCGGTTGGGAGCAGAGGTCTGTTTGTCTCCCGGGTGGAGCGCCGGCACTGGGAGTTCTGGAGCAGCTTTGGAGGTGGAGGGAACCCTGTTCAGCTGGTGCAGGTTCACCGCCTGAGCGGGAGCTGCCGGCGCCGCCGGCCCGCTGGAGAGAGTGTGGGGGAACCTTTTAGTTGGTCGGTGAAGTTGCTGACCGGCTGCTCGTAACCGGACACGTGCAGCCACTTTGGCATCCAGCTTCATGGCCTCCGCCAGCGCTGCCTCGTGGTAGATGTTTGGTTTGTGTGTGGCAGAACTCGCTCTGTGCTGCTTCACCACGCAGCTGAACGACATCGTCCTAGACTCCCTCGCCCTCTCGTCCGTCTGCTCGCATTCGTCGCACTCGTCGCCGTCGATGAGGACTTCCTCCTTGACGGTCACGACGTTTTCGCTGCCGAGTTTGGGTTGGGCTTCAGGAGATCCCGACGACGAAGCCTGATCCGCGCCTGGGATGAGCTGAACATCTGCCGACGGCTCACCTTCCTCTCGCTTTAGAGACCCGTTGGTTTGGACCGGATCACCTTCCTCCTCGAGTCTGTGAGTCTGCAGCAGCACAGCGGCTGTGGCGGGCCGGCCGGGCCAGGTGGAGTCCACTTCCAGAGATGCAGTCACGTGTGGCTCCGGCTGATCCTCTGGAAACGGAAACGCCGCAGAGATCTGAAGGTCTGGCTTAATGTCTACCTGCAACAACTCCTCGTTGTTTTCATCGGCCTCTTTCGATTGTGCTTCAGCCGCCTCGTTTGGGGGTTCCGATTCAGGTCCAGCGTCATCTGGAGACATCAACCGGGGAAAAAACAAAAGAAAACATTTTAAGAATGACCTTTACTTGTGTAGCTGTGGTGGTGGGGTGTGCTTTGAGCTGGACTGCAGGGGGAAGCTGTGGATGTTCCTGCATGATCCTGAATACAAAACTGGCTCGGCCCAACCTGCTGTGTTGCATCCTGGATACTCTGATGGCGGCTGTAGCTTCTTTTTGGTGTTTCAAATAGCCGAAAGAGAAAACTTTTTGCACACCGGATTTGCAGAAAGGTGCGTCGGAGGAGGAAAGCTGCAGCCAAATATAAAAAGAAAACTCCCGCACACCTTCTTCTCACCGTACTCGTGTTTATAGTCAATAAATACGAGTACGGTAAGAAGAAGGTGTGCGGGAGTTTTCTTTTTACATTTGGTGCTTCAAATAGAAAAGAAATCTATTAAAATAGAAGATCAGGTTGTATGGCCCTAGCCTGACCTTAGCAGCACTAAACCGCCCAGGAATCAGCTTTGTTTGGACTGTGTTGTTGGCCTGAAATGAAAAATGATGAATGAATGGACGAGGGAGGAAACCATGAATATCCTGGGTTAATGCTGCTCCCGAATAAACCGAAGTCAAAGAAAGTGCAGGAATCTTTAAAGGAGCTTGAGGCTCCTTTTAAGAAATGAGACTCTCTAGCGCCACCCTTCACCACGACGGCCGTTGGGGGTACTGCAGCCAACAGTGAAGCCGGCACGGGAGAACGGGGAGAACGTGCATGCAGCGTCATGTGACGTCACATCCGCAGCCCAGCGCGGGAAATTCGGGACCGAATTGCAGCACATTTTGCAGCACACAGTCTGTTCAAGGCAAAGGAGAGATACGCTAGAGGGCTCATTCTTTTGGGTTTGGAACGCTTCATCTGACATTATTACTAGAAAACTTAAAATGTATACGGATTTTTTTCATAAATCTTGCCACAATCCGGCTTCAAGCTCCTTTAAGATCTGCTTCCATGAGACGGTTAGCAGATCCATCCGTGGAGTGTCAGAGGAACAGGGAGGATGCTCTGACCTTTAGTTTTCTGAGCCTCATCTAAGTCACAGTAATCTAAAGCAACTTTGTGTTCAAGCTAATAGCTCTTTTTATCAGAGACTGGATTCAATATGAAATAGTTTTGGACGGTAAAAGTATGTGAACCCTTTGAGTTGATAGCTAGTTGACCCTCCAATCGTTTCAGTGTCTCTGGACAAAGCCTGCAAATTCAGGAACTCAGACATGTTTCTGGGACGTCTGGGGGGAACGGCTCTGTCGGCATCCTTCTGCAGCATTTCTAGGTGGTTATCTGGTCCAAACCATGATGCTCCCTCCACCGTGCTTCACTGTCGGGATGATGCAGCACCTGCCACAGCCCGGGAAGGTTCCCAGCTGTGCTCTTTCTGCGTGGGTTTTGCACATCTTCTCCCTGCTTGCTTGGGTTTCCCCTGAGACCCCCCCTCCCACAACCACAGGCCCCAGATGTGCACGTAGAGCTAACTGGCGACTCTAAATTAGGGCCGAGTGTAAGCGTGTGTGGTTGTTTGTGTCAATTTTAAGACTAGACAAGGTTTTCATCATTGGGGATTTTAATTTACACATTGATGATGCTGCTCTTGAGTTGTTAAATGTTACTTGCTCTTGACAGTTACATCCCAACGATGACGCAGAGGCGTGGGTCCGACGGAGCATTTCTAAAACCCGGTCATTCTGGACAGTTGACTGTCCTTAGATGCTCATGGAAAAGATTATTCATGCTTTTCTTACTTTACGGCTGAATTACCGGAATTCTCTGTCTGAACAAAAGATCCCTGAATCGGCTGCAGTCAGTCTGTTGGAAGCGCAGCTGCACGTCTTTTATCCAACTCCAGGAAGGAAGACCACTAACAAAATTTTCACTGGCTTGCAGTCGGTTTTAGAATCAGTTTCAAAATTCTTGTTTTGAGGATACAAGGTCTAAATGGTTTTATCTATCGCCATCTTCCCCCCTGAACAGGATGAAGTGGCAGTAGACAGTCGATGGGGAGAAGCTGTGCCTTTTTCATGCGATACATAATTCTGAGTGTTTATCCCAAACAATTCAACTGTTGAAATCAAACTAAAGAGCACTCACTTCATGAAACGTCCTCCAGGATTGACAGCTAGTGACTCCAATTAGATTTTGCTGCGTTAAATAATCGACGGGTTGATTTATTCTTTTCATCCAGCACTGTGGGTTTTTGATAGATTTGACACAATAAGTGACAAATGTGCTTAAGATCAGATGAAGATCAGATCACATTTTTGCCATGTTGATGCAGAGAAACAGTTCCTTCCATGGGGTTCACATACTTTATTGCCACTGTAAATTAGGCTGGGCCTCAGCAGTAGATTCAGAGTATCTGTTGATCAACGTGATTGAACGGCAGCTGCAGTAGTCGAATAAAGCTTGTATATAAGTGTGTGTGGCTGTGGTGTCGCTCTAGGCTGCATGCTCTCCTTCATCCACAGACAGGTAGAGAAGCTTCTCAACAACACTCACCTACGGGAGCGCCGCTCCACCGTCTCACGTGCTCAGCAGAACAAGACGGCGTGTTTAATTCTTCCTCCTTCACATCTGGAGTCAGATCCTCCTCTTCTGTGGCCTTGACGAGTAAAACATCACATAAAATCCAGAGAATACTGCATACTAGAGGTGTAACAATATATCGTGCCACGAAATTTCACGATACAAAAACGTCACGATACGTGTCGTGGAGGTGACAAACTGTAGCGCGATATTGAGTTATTAATATGAATATATTGTGTTTTACTAGTAACATCCTATTGGTGCAGCGGGATCACGTGACGACCTCGACCCGCGGACCAAAATCTGACTACGCTCAGAACAAACTAGTACCGTTGTACCCGATCACGGGACTCTTGGGGGGTTTTGAGCTCCGAACTTTTACTTCTAAAGTGAGCATGAATTAATCTTTTTTATGATGTAAAGTTTGTGTCGTCCCCAAAGGTGGGAGGATGAAACGATAACGGGGTTCACCTTAGAGCATGTGAAGCTCTTAGCTCTGTCAGAAAATAAATAACAGTCATGTTGCATTTTGAGTTTAGGACTTTTCATAGTTTATTTATTTATTTATTTATTTATTTAATTTTAGTTGTTAAATTTCTGGAAAAGAAAAAAGTCCAGTCATACATGAGATAAACTATTCAGTTTGTGGCAAAATATTTTTACTTGTATGAAACTGAAGATGCATAATGCAAACCTGACATTTACTTTTAGTTCAGTTTGTGGAAAATGGTTGGCCTGGCTTTCTCTTTAAAACTTAAACAGTTATAAAGCATTACAAACTGTAACAATAGGGCAAACGCACAGCATTGTTTTGTATTTTGTGTCTTTTAAATACAGTAAAAGACAATTTTTTCCAGTCATATGTTCCTCATTCAAGGTTATTAAAAAAATACTGCTTAAATATCGTATCGTTATTGTGAACTCAATATCGTGGCGGAGCAGGCGGGGGTGCAGGGGGGGCGGCCGCCCCGGGCCCAAGGGGGAAAAAAAAAAAAAAAGTGTGCTGAATAAAATAAGGTATAATAATAAAGGAAAGTTGGACTGTATAACACTTGCGTTCATAAGGATAAAGTTGTTTAATAAATAAAAATGAAAGAAATAGTTCTTCTCCCCGTGTGTGTCTGCCTGTCGTGCACAGGTACGTGCACGCGCATGTTGTCTGTTTACTTTGAGCCAGTTGTCGCATCAGAAGTGTAGCCTTGTGTGTGGTTGTGTGCAGTGCTCTAAGTGTGCCGCTACGCACCGGTACGGAGTACCCGCACTTCTCAATGTTAGCCTCTGGCGTACCGGGACTTCTCATGAGCTCATAGTACTCTGTTCTTTCCTTGCGATTTGGCTATACAGTGGCGTCGCCATGACAACGCGACTGCCCCTCGCGAGACGTTCACTTGTAAAGTCTGAATTATGGTTCCGCGTTAAATCCACGGCGTAGCCTACGCCGTGGGCTCTGCGTTGGTGTAACGCGGAACCATAAATCAGCCTCAGGGAGGTCTCGCGAGTTGTGTGTGCCAGACAGCAATAGAAAGAACGAGAAGAGATTTTAATCTTTCTTTAAAAGTGGAGAGGAGAAAAAGTATTCAAGGATTTGGGGAATACAAGGATCTGAAGGGATCCCGGACACCAGCAGCTCCGAAGCCTCTGCTGAAAGCTGTCCATACCACTGCTGTGTCTACCAGTGAACGTGAGCGTGCCTTCAGTTGTATGAACAACATTCTTACAGACAGAAGGAACTCCCTTGCTGTTACCAGACTTTCAAACCTGATCTTTCTGAAATGTAATGGGCCACCATTAGTTCAGTCCACAAAGCTATGTGATGTCACGGCTGGCGAAGGGGAGACGAAGCGCAGGAGACGGGGAATGTGAAGCTCCAAGCCGTTGGAGCAAAGATGACCCCAAGACCTGCTGGAGCCTTTCCTAAGTAGGTTGAAATATAATCACAATTGTCTTATATATTCACAGTCCACTTCTTTTGACACATTTGTACAATATAATGCAAACCAGAACAGCAACACTGCTATGAATTCTACTTTAAAAAGCTTCGTAGTTTTTAACATTTGTTGTCTGAAAAGTAATGTTTCTTCTTTATGTTTATTATGGGTCTGTTTATTATTTTCTACATGTCTTGTCTCCATATTTGATCTATGTGTCTCTCATGTGTCTGTCCACAGGTATGTTCAGTACCAGTGCCTTGTTTGTCAACCTCCTGTTCAAGATGTGGTTGCATTTTTGTAAGTATATGAAGATCTTATTCATCAATAATATCATGTTGTTGGTCCTCCTAAATATGTGAATTTGCCCTTTTAAGTTTCACTACAATCAAATATTTAAGTCTGAAATAATAGACAGTCATTGTCAACCTTTTTTTTTATGATAGAAACAAACACAGGAGTATGTTATTTAATTGATTTACTTATCAACTGCATAGCTCACTTCTCCAATTTTCTCCATGCCTTGTCTCCATATTGTATCTCTGTGTCTCTCATGTGTCTGTCCACAGGGAACTCTAGGGGCCAGTTAGTTCGGTTGTGCATCAGCCTCTCTGCTACCTGATGCCCCCCCCGAAGACCTCCCTTGTGTACACATAATTTGTTTGGAAAATTCAATAAAACAATTTTCTTTTTAAAAATCAGGATCATGTCCTAGTATTTAATTATATCACTTAATCATCTGCTTTTACCCACCGCCTAATTTGCCTGACATCAGTTGAATAAGGGGAGTACCGGCACTTATTTTTGTCCACTTAAAGCACTGGTTGTGTGTCAGAGTGGCTGATAATTTTTTTATTTCTTTTTAGCGATTATGTTTTAACAGGGATGTTTAGGCCACAAGGGCCCATCAAAAATGCTTCGCCCCCCCTGGGTGTGGGACCCCTGCTCCGCCCCTGATCGTACCGTATCGTGAGATTAGTGTATCGTACACCCCTACTGCGTACAGGGCTTTATTCTGCTCACGTGTCCCGGTCATGTGACTCACCTGTGCCTCCTGTCCAGGGCTCCGGGCGGCTGCAGGGTCACCCGGTGACCCCGATTTCCCTTCACGCCTGCAGCCCGATTTCCAGCCCGACCACGCGTCTGAAAGCAAAGGTAAATAAATGCACCAGATCCCAGCAGCGTGTGTGAAGCCTCTAGTGCGGGGGTCGGCAACCCGCGGCTCTAGAGCCGCAGGCTCTTTAGCGCCGCCCTAGTGGCTCACTGGAGCTTTTTCAAAAATGTTTGAAAATGGAAATAGATGGGGGAGGGAAATATATTTTTTGTTTTAACATGGTTTCTGTAGCAGGACAAACATGACACAAACATTCTGAATGTTTTCCAATGCTGTAAAAATGTGTAGAATAAATATTACATTTCAACATTTCTGTTAACAAAGATTTATACGGAAGAGCCATGCAGGAGAAAAAATATTTGAGAAGGGGAGATTTTTTTTATTGTGCACTTCGAGAAAAAAGTCGAAATGTCGAGAAAAAAGTTGAAATTTCGAGAAAAAAGTCGAAATGATGAGAAAAAAGTTGAAATTTCGAGATTAATGTTGAAATACAATTTCGAGAAAAAGTCGAATTGTTCTAGAAAAAGTCAAAATGTCGAAAAAAAAAGTTTAAACTTCGAGAAAAAACTCGAAATGTCGAGAAAAAACTCAAAATGTCGATAAAAAAGTTGAAATGTTGAGAAAAATGGCGAAATTTCGACTTTATTCTTGAAATTGTATTTCAACATTAATTTCGACATTTCGACTTAATAAAACACAAAATAAACGACAAAATAAAAAAAATCTTTCCCCCTTTTAAATATGTTTGCTCCTGCATGGCCCCTGATACTCTTGCGTAGAGGATTCAACGTTTCTTGGAGCGAATCATTTGCATTCATTGCCTGAATGATTGCTCTGTAGTGAGAAGTTGTCCCAGTTATAACTAATATAGATACATGCAGCATGTTTGCCTTCATTCTAAAGGCTGATTTATACATAAATAAGGCTTGAAGCCATTCAATGGAAAACAGCGTGGCTCCTTCCCTATATATTTGCAATCTCAAACAAATTAAAAGAAGTCAAATATAAAATTTTACATCATATTTACCCCACCAACCAACTTATATCCAAATTTGTAGACATTAATAGCAGATGTGTATTTTGTAAACGTGACGAAGAGACCATCATACACTTATTTTATGAATGTGAACATACTTTAAGTTTCTGGAAAAAATTTGAAGAATTTTTTGACATACAAACTAATAACGTAATTAAATTAGAAGCTAAAGATATCTTACTATATTACGAAAACCAAAATTACAAAATTCAACAACTGGTCAACTTAAAGGAGCCGTCTGTAAGAAATGTCCAAAACTGGTACTGCAGTCACTTTCAAAATATTGTTGAGTCGCGTGTACCCTCCCCCTCCTCCCCCCGACCAGAGGTTGCCAGGTTTTTCATCCAACACGTTCGTACCGGCTGCTACGATAATTAGAGCCGAGCTGGCAACCCGGATGCCGAAACAATACTGACTTAGTGATTGGGAGATAGGTGGAGGGTGGAGCTTCAGAAACAATACTGACTTGGTGATTGGGAGATAGGTGGAGGGTGGAGCTTCAGAAACAATACTGACTTGGTGATTGGGAGATAGGTGGAGGGTGGAGCTTCAGAAACAATACTGACTTGGTGATTGGGAGATAGGTGGAGGGTGGAGCTTCAGGCCAAAACAAAAAATGACAACATAAACATCAGTTGAGGGCTGCAACTCCTCTTTTTAAACTGGAATATCCTGGCTTGAGTGCTGTTGTCAGTGACATAAGTATTTGAAATGAACATGATTTTTAAATGTCTGTTGACATATCGGGCTCATTTTATGATTCCTTTTATTATTGCTCTTACATACAGCTCCTTTAATGATTCTTGTTGCTAAGTTTCACATTCATAAGGCAAAATTCTCCAAATCCTGTCCATCCTTAGTTCCCTTTAAAGTTGATTTCAAAATGTATTTTGAGACAATACAATTGGTTAATAACAAAATATGTAATACCAGTGTCAACCTCATAAAATAAATGTTTACGGATATCTGAATGTATTGCCTTCCTTTTATTATTTAGTGTAATTGTTAATGTCACGAACTACTTGCACTTTATTGTAGCTTTTTTTGTGAAGAGAACACTTGTATATTTTTGGACTATAATGATGCCTATGTATGTTTGTCTTTTATATTATTGAACATGTATTGTAATGTTATTGCTCTCACCGTCCCGGGGGTCCGCGGTGCCCCCCTCCCCGGGGTCGGGGTCCCCCCCGCCCTGGTCCTCCCTCCGCCCGGCCTGCTGCTGCAGCTCGGTCCGGAGAGCCTCCAGCTCCTCCCCGCGGCGCTTCGCCTCCACCAGGAACACGTCCTGCACCAGCTTGGTGACCTGGAACACGGCGACCTGCAGCACCGCCTCCATCACGTCCTGCAGCCGGCTCTGGAAGCTGAGCACCAGGGAGTCCAGGTCCGACATGGCTCTGCGGGGCTGGCCGGGGCTGAGCTCCGCGCTGGGGGGGAAGAAGAGCCGCCCTGCTACATGCGGGGACGGGGACACGGCGTCATGTGAGGCAGAAGTGGGTGTTTTTGTTAATTCAGGAGGATAATCCCCGAGCGTCCATCTCTGAACCGAGCCCCGCTTCCGCTGCTTGTTTTCGCCCGTGACGTCACGGCCGACGGCTACGGTGGCCTCGGCGTGGAGGGACAAAATTACTGAAACCGCTTTCTCCTTTCTTCGTTTCTTTTTTTTTCTTTTTTGTGGTGAAACCCAGTGGATGCGCCCACTGCTCAGTTTGATTGTAATTTTGCGGGAAAATGTATGCACATGAAACAGACATTGCTCTGATGAACTCTCATCACTCATAAAGTCTTAGAGTAATCAACACTGTGCAATAATCATAATAACAATCATATGCTGTAACAATGCACCTTTCATGTTTACCTCCTACTGCTGCACCTGTCATGCTGAGTGTCAGGCTGTGTTTAATCGTTTTATTGTTTTGGAATTTTAGTGTAACATTTTATTTGCATGCATGTTTTGTTGCTTTGTCTAGTTACTGTTTGAAATGTAACCTTTTCTGTTTTTGAGTTGACATGCAATTACCTTTTTGTTTGAGTTGATTAGACACAGCTGAACACAATCAACTGAATCCTGACAGACAGCTGCGGTGGCCAATAAACCACTGCAGGCTGGCCCCCCTAGACCAATGGTGAACGAGGGGAGGGTTTCCTTCCCCTTATATATTCAAGGCAGACATTCAAGCTGGGAGATTGAACGGACGGACAGAGGCCCATGAGGGACGAGAGTTGATGAACAAGAGTGGATGGACTGACGTACAGAGGCCCATGGGGGCCCAGGTGGTTGGGGAGCCCCCGGCGGACTCGGACCGGGGATCCCTGTTGGCGTGGGCCAACAGGGAGGGGGCACTGAGAGGGCACTGGAGGACAGTGAGCCCAGAAAGACTGAGACTGTTCATCTTTAACCTTTTATGGATTGGCCATTTTTAGAACAGTTCTATTTTTAGTGACTCCCCCACCCCTGATTTTATAACCGTCTTGGAGCAATAAATGTCTGTTGCTGCACTCCTGCTTTTTGTTGTGGGTTACTAAGCGCTGCTCACCCTCGAAAGTATTTCCTTGGGGACTTGAACCACCCCTGTGACACACCTTTCACTTTTTTTAAATTGTATATATGTTAATAAGAGCTGTCATTTGCCTATTTATTTTACAGTGAGCAAAAATACATTTGTTGACCTGACTTGGCCAATAAACCTGATCCTGATTCTGATTCTGATTTCCGTCCGATTTATGAACCACGTGAGACTAAAGACACATAAGACTATTATGCTTCAGGACCAATTTGGAACACATCCATCCACCCGTCTACATCTATTTCATAATAACATACCTTGTCTCATTGTTTATCCTGTCTATAGAAAAAAATCATTCTTAGTTTTGTTTTTGTTTTTTTCAGAATACGCCATGCTCATAATATCACACTAAACCTTACAGGTTTTAGATATTCTAAAATTGCGTGTGAAAAACCTTCTAAGTGTTTTTAACACGTTTTTAACAAGTAAACTTCGTGCAGCCTTGATTGGTCCCAATCAGTCATCTCTCTTCGTCTTCTTTCGCTCCAAACATCGTGGAATTGGCCTTGTACTAAAGCAACCGCTCTGGCCTGACTGTCGCTGTTTGCTTGAGATAAAGGAACTACTTCAAATGATTAAGAGCTACACAGTAAGACATGGGTGATACCTCCATATCACGCAGGCTCGCCTGCGTAAGAGTGTGAGCCAGGCCACAACACACAAACGTTTGGGCCTTTTTAATCTATCTCACAATTCTCTGCAACTCCTGCAAAGGCTAAAATAAATTCATTCCTAGCACAGAATAATATGATGCTTTTCCTTTCCTGTCAGTAGTTTCAGCTCGTGTCCACTAAATACAAGGAATCCGTTGTGTCCCAGGAATTCCCATTCATTTGCTCTGAAGAGTGACGATGCACGTGTGACCAAGTACCTCCTCAGCTCGCTTCTACCCACCACGGCCCCGTCTTGCGCTTTTGCACTAGGGGCTGAGGCGGGTAGAGCCGCTCCAAGCAGATACTTTTTCTGTAACCATTCTGGCGAGGTTCTATCTGGGCTGAGCCGGGACTATTTCTGACGTCATCACCCTCCATACCACTGATTGGTCGGGGGGCGGGGCCGTCAAACGGCTCGCGGTGATTTTATTATAAAGCGCAAAACTTCTGTTTGGTGATCCAACTCTGAGGTGCAGATGTTCATAAACCTGGTGGCTGAGGAGAGAATTAAAAAAGGGATGTAGATGGGCTGTTTTTTCCTCAGCCGCTCACGGCTCCAGCTGATTTCTGATCAGCGCCGACATGAACAAAGCGGTTGCGCAATCGAGTACGTCACAGCAGCTTCACCACAACCCCCCCACTTCTCCCCTGGCAGTGGAAAAACAAACGGGGACAAAACGGGTGGAGCCGCGACGAGCCGCGCCGAGCTGAGGAGGTACTAGTGCAAAAGCGCCATAAAGTGGAACTGGCTGGTTCAATCCACCCTGCATCTGCGTTGTGCAGCAGATGAAAAAAAAGAGTGCTTACTCATCCATTTGTAGTTTATTCTGAATAAAACAAAATACGCACCGTCAGCACAAATGGCTCAAACACACTACAAAAAAAAGCATTTTTATTGCAAAAATGGTTACAATACATCTTGTGAATAATTCCACTATTTTGTCCATGAGACTTGCATTTATAATGAGCATAAAACCTAATTATGACAACTTTTGTATGCAGTCCTGCATTTGACCACCCACCTCGGGCACGTCTCTGATGACTGCCAGTGTTTTAGGGTAGTGAGCAGCTTTAATAACGCCAATGCAAGGAGGACACTGTTCAACACAAGAGCAGGCCGAGGGACCACGGGTCCCAGCGGAGCTCCGCTAGTACTTCTTTCAGCTTCAAAAGCACTTGTTTCTGATGCTGATAAGAGAAACTTGAAAAGGTGACTGGAGTGTTGATCAGAATAAATGTAAAGTTATATCTAGAATCACATAATCAGCCAAGCTAGAATAGCTGACTGTGATTCACCTTCCAGACCTGCTGACTGTGGCAGTGATAGGGATAAACATGCCCTCATGTTGTCAGTGATCACTGTTTTTTTTATTGTCAACACTCATTTGATGCCGATTCTGATTTTTAATCTGGTTTTAGTTAGTTGTGAAACCTCTTGGGACAATCTCAGTTCTTAGTTATCCAGATGTGCAGAGCAAAGCATCAGTCCTGAGTTTGTAAACCGTAGCTACCACCACCAGTGAGGATGTGTATGAATGAATAATGATCTCTGTAAAGCGCTCTGGGTGCCTTGAAGGGCACTATATAAATCCAAGTCATTATTATTATTATAAACCATGTTGATGTTGCAGAAAGGTTTTCCTCTGATGGGACAGTGACCTCTGGATGTCACTGCAGCGCCGTGCTCGGTCCTCAGGACGACCGCAGATCCCACATGGACTATTTCAGCAGTGGAGCTCTTCAGAGTGCCGCCCTATGGCTGAATTTGTGATATCACGGTTTACCTGGAAAGTTTTGAGAACAAGACTCCAGGCATCAACAGTGGAATTCCTCCACAGGTTACGATAAAACATCCATGTGCAAGTTAGATTCCTAGCACAGTCTTTTATTTTGAAAATCAATCCCTATGCCATTCTGTCTTGCTAAAATAAAAACTTAAAACACGCAAACAGCTGAAGACCCTTTTATTTCGAGTTAATATTTACAAAGACAATGCTGCTCAATTTTGTTATTTTACTTACGGCCAGAGATTTTTAAGAAAAAACAATATGCAGCTGTATTTTTAGAGTACAATGGGCAGGAGAAAAACATGAAAAAACTGATGTTTGATATGTACAGAAAAAAGTTTAAATAGGTGTGAAAGAGATTTTAAAAACATGAATTTGACCAGAAAACAGGGTTGGAAATTTGCCAGTTATTTTGTGTAAGGAGAGGGGTTTGGGTTTGCTCACCCCACCAGCTACTCAAACAGCTGGATAAAAGAGAGAATGCAAGACGATACTCCCTTTTCAAGAAATACTCATTAGAAAAGACAACCAAATAATGTATCTTTTCATCACAATCTCTCAAAAGTCTATTCACATTAAACATACATGTGAAATTGAAACAGTTTTACAGTCTAAGCTTTGTTCTGTTTGTTCCGTTTTTTTTTATTACATAAAGTGTTTGAACAAGGTGGGACTGGTGACATGTACCAAAACAATGGACTGTCTCCCTATGGTGCTCAACAAATAAACCTAAAGGGGACCTATTATGAATTCAAGGCCTGTTTAAAATAGGTATTAGATGCCATAATAGGTCTCCTTTAATCCGTCAGCACCAGCTGCAGCTGGATTGAAACTAGAGGGCCGAAAAAGCCAAAATTCTAACTTCCAGGTTGGAGCCAACACCGAAATAGAAACAGGAAAAGAAAAGAAAAAGTGTAGATAAAAGGTCCCATGGTAAAGGTCCATACCACCAAAGGTATGACGAGACAAACTGGACCGTGTTGTTCACTAGTCTGACAGTTCAGAACCAAATGTAACAGCTTTGTTGTTGGGACAAAGGCTGTCTATGAATATGAACTGAATATGAAATCACCCAGGGAAAATCAGCCCTTTGACATGACACATGTTCTACAATATTGTTTAATATTTACTTGCTGGTAACAGTAGCTTGCAAAAGAAAATAAGTGGCAGGTAGATTTTAAAATCCGCCTGCCACTTGGGTAGGTGGGAAGAAAAAAGTTAGTTTCCAACCCTGGGAGGACACATATATAGCTCATGAATTAAACATTTATCTGTCGAACCTCCTGAAACCTCAGACGTTCTCGCCCGCCAGTCTTACAGGTGTGTCACGTGTTTGCGCTGGTGTGACTTCAGGTGATCCAGGCGTTTGAAGCTGAGGCCACACACGGAGCAGCGGTACGGTCTCTCCCCCGTGTGGGTGCGCTGGTGAACCTTTAAAATGTCCGCCCTCGTGAAACTCTTGTCGCACATGGTGCAGCGGTGAGGTTTCTCCTGCGTGTGAATTCTCCGATGCAGCTTCAGATTCCAGAGGCGGCTGAACTTGTTCCCACAGACGGTGCAACAATAAGGTTTGTCACCAGATTGGCCACATTTGTGTGTCTTTAGCTCAGTGAAGGAAGGGAAACCTTTCCCACAGTGGTTGCACAGGTGGAGCCCCTGCCCAGAGTGGATCCTCTGGTGGACCTTGAGGTTACAAGCCTGAGTGAAGGTCTTACCGCACTGCTTGCAAGAGTATGGAGGCCCTTGTGCACTGCCTTTGTGTGTCTGTTTGTGGACCTTGAGGGAAACGGAGTCTGGAAAGGACAGGGAGTTGCAGGTGTCTCTCCTCCCTCCACACCCTGCTGTCTGATGTTGCAGCGGCCCTTCTGGGTTTAAGACATCACCACACGTGTTTGAGACCTCGTACACATCCTCTGTGGCCTCTGGATGCAGGTTGAATCGAACGGCCTGGCTACGAAAACCCAGTCTGCCGCCTGAATCGGCAGACACGTGACCGGGATACAGGACATTGGTGTCCTGCAGAAACCCCTCCTCGTTTATCAGCAAGCAGCTAAACTCTCCGCTCACATCCATGTTAGTCCTGGAAGGGGAGCCTGCGGGGGAACAGTCTGCCCCCCTGCTCTCCTGCGGGGTGTCTGCAGGCGCTTCCACGTCTTCATCGTACCGAGCCACGTAACTCAGGTTTCCGGCCAGGTGGGAAGGTGAACTTTGTAACCCTTCAAAGCTGCCTGAGCCGATCAAACTGGTGTCTCCGTAGCTGGCCTTGTCAAAGCCGGCCAGCCCATCAACACCGTACCTGCTCTGGAACAGCGGCTCAGAAGGGTAACCCGTGTGTCCGTCTTGGCTCGACTCCGTTCTCTGGACAAAGCCGGTTTCCCACTTTGGGATCTTTTGCTCAGTGAAGCATTTACTTGGTCCAGGTAGACTTGATTTATCAATATCTGAAATAGAAGAGAGGATGTTCAGAAATCAGAAACATATTCACCATCTGAGCATGTGTGCTCCAGAATAGCTCCCCTTGCAGTGGCAGCTTGCTGCAGCAGCACTGCTGGTTATTACTAGCTTTGTACACATTTTTAAAGTTTTTCAACCCAGTCTCTTTTAGGATAACATATCATTTGAAATATATATATTGTTTGAAATTTTTGCATGACATGTTAGTGTTTTTGATGACTACTGTATTTTCCATCCTGGTTTTAGTGCATTTTTCATTGTTTACCACTTTTATAATCACTAACCATAGCAACCATAGCAACCAAGCACCTTCCAGGACCCACTGCAGTTTGCTTATCATTGTGGGGGTTGGAGTTGAAGATGCCAACATACACCTGCCTCAACAAACCCACAGTCCCCTGGACAAAGTAGCAGCACTGTGAAGATCATGTTCTTTGATTTCTCCCCTGCATTTAACACCATCCAGGCTCTGAACTGGAGCCTCCATCCATCCATACCGGGTCCATTTTTGTCAATCTCGCGCTGTCACTCGTGAACAAAACCCAGAGATATTTGGTTTCCTCCACTTGAGGCAGGACCTCTCCGCCCACCCGGAGAAGGCACGCCACGCTATTCCGGTGGAGAACCATGGCCTCGGTTTTGGAGGTGCTGATTCTCATCACTGCCGCGTCGCACTCGGCCTCAAACCGCCCCAGCACATGCTGAAGGTCCCGGTTCGAGGAAGCCAACAGGACAATGTCATCTGCAAAAAGCAGAGATGAAATCCTGTGGTTCCCAAACTGGATCCCCTCCGGCCCCTGGCTACGCCTAGACATCCTGTCCATAAAAACTATGAACAGGACCGGTGACAAAGGGCAGGCCTGCTGAAGACCAACATGCACTGCAAACAAGTCTGACTTGTGTTCAAGCACCCAGCGGAGGGTATAGAGCTGGTCCAGTGTCTATGACCGGGAGAAAAACCATATTTGTTCTGGAGCATCTGGAGCTGATTGTGTGAAGGATACTTCATAAAATGAAGATGATCTTGAACAACCCTGAGCTTCCTCTTCACAACACAGTGAATCAACGACAGAGTGTCTTCAGTCAGATGGGTCTACAGGTCTGCTGCGACACAGACCGCTCCAGGAGATCCTTCCTGTCCACAGCCGTAAGTGTCTCCGTAGAGACGTAACCCATAACAACTGGAACAATCATTTCACTTTTGCTTAGATTCTACATTTTGTTAGGTGAACTCATAATAAATGCAGTTCTTTTCAGGGATTAATGATTGACTCTCTAAGACCACTGCTTATGTTTTTTTCTTGTTAGATTTGTGTTAATGGACACCTGAACGCTCCAAACCAGCAAACTGCCAAAACATCTGTACATCAGTAAAATATATTGAATTTATATCAGGTATTCAGTTGACATTTGGGCAGCTGTTTGAGTGGAGCTACCAGTATGACGTCCCAGGAGATCTCAGTGCAAGAGAAGGAGACACATTAGACTTTCTTTTGCCTTTTTTCCTGGATTCATTTTTGTTAAATGGCTAATGGCACAATGAAAAAATTACACATTGTTGTTCACCTGAGGTTGTATTTGCATATTTATTACCCAACATCGCGCAAAAAGAAGAAGGACAAAATTCTACACAACTGTTCAACTAGAAATAAACATGCTTGAAATGTAGTGAAAGGCTCTAAATGTAAAATCCAGCTATCTGAGGCCCCGTTTACACGGAGCAAAAACGGTGGCGTTTTCATGCGTTTTGGCCGTTCGTTTACACGAAAACGAAGCTCAAAGTCACTAAAAACAATCATTTCTGAAAACTCCAGCCAAAGTGGAGATTTTCAAAAACTCAGTTTTCACGTTTGCTTGTAAACAGAGGGAAACGGAGATTTAGGCTTCAGAACGTCACATTATGAGACAGAAACGTCACCAGCGTCATGTGTGCCACCTGTGTTTACAATTTGTTTGGCCTCCGTCAATATTTTCTTGTATTTTACCTGTTTTATATTCTAAAGTCACACTTAAAAGTAACTCCATTTTCTCTGTCACTCCAAACGAAAGACTCTCGTTCCGTCTTGGAAGTAACTGGCATTCAAGGCTGATTTATGGTTCCGCGTTACACCAACGCAGAGCCTACGGCGTAGGGTACGCGGCGACGCGCACCGTACGTACAGTAGGCTACGCCGTCGATTTAACGCAGAACCATATTATTCAGGCTTTACACGTGTCATTTGTTGACGTTTTTTTCCAGGATTCCGATTGGCTAGCATGACTTTACGCTTCTCGTTACACTGCCCTCTGCAGGTTTGGCTGCTCATAGCACCTTAACAGCGTATTTATCCGGGTTCGTGTAAACAAGGATATTTTTTGAAAATCTAGAGAGGGAAATATCCGTTTTTGTAAATACCCGGCTATGTGTAAACGTGGCCTGAGTCTTCCTGCACAGAGACTCACCGTCCGCATTGACACCCCAGTCTTGTGACTCCCGGAGTTCAGGCATGCTCTGAAGAGATTCCTCCTTGAGGACTCCCTGGAACTTTTCCTTTTCTGCATCTGTTTGCTGGTAGAAATGTGGGAAAACAATAATCACGCTCAGGAGTCTATACTTTGTGCATGTGAGAAATAACTGCATCTTTTGTTATGTAGATTTAGAAACCCGGATCAGAAAATGTAAGGACAATATGGGAATAACATTTTTTTTTAAATGCATGTGATTCTTACATTTGCTAGACAGCATGAAACCAAACATTTTATGTTTTTTTTTTATCTTGTTTTTAAATACATCCATTCAGGTCTGAAACCGATTCCCAAAAAGCTGGGAGAGTAAACCTTTAACTCCTTTGTAATGTAATTTGTCATTCCTTCTTAAAACACTAAATCCTTCTGGCACTTAAGATAACAGGAAGTCATGAGGAGTCTCAGATGTCAACTTTCCTTATTCTTCCAGAAAACACAGCTTGAGATAATATACGCCTAGCGAGTAAATCTGTAGGGTCAGGTAGTGGTGCCCAGAGTTCAGACCAATCAGTGTGAAACAGTTTTCAGTCACTCTACATGGAGCTGATTAAAGCTCCAACTGTAGCAGTCGCCTTTGTTTCTTGAATGTGCTTGCAACCGTACAGGCTCAGGCTGTCGCATTTTTGGTTTCTCTACACATTCTCTGTTGGACTCGGCTCAGGACTGTCCACAGGTCAGTCCACTACCTGCCCCCTCCTCTGATTCGTCTGTCCACAATACAGGTTTTTAATGTGTGAATTGTCCACCCCAGGTCCCTCCGAGCGAAGACGTGTTGTCTTTGCCTCTGGAAAGGTAAATATAAAACCTATTTTCTCTGCAGGAAGGCAGAGAGGCATTTCTGAAAGCAGTCTGTACTGTAATGCTAGAAAGAAGTTCCTGTCAGTAACGCCTTGTCCATGTGGTTTTATCAGCTATTGATAAATGATGGTTTCTGAGATAATAATAATAATAATAATAATAATAATAATAATAATAATAATAATAATAATAATAATAATAATAATAATAATAATAATAATAATAATAATAATAATAATAATAATAATAATAATAATAATAATCTGTCCTGTAGAAGGAGAAACTTGAAAATATCCTCCAGTATTTATCTGTTGGATATTATTGTTGTTGTTTTTTTATTTTGATTTGGGGTGGTACACTTTTATATTACTCGTAACAAAAACAAAAGTAATCTAACTCAGCAAAAAGTCATATTCACTAAATAACCTTTCAACATGTTTGTCTTTACATCTTTATGAGACCAAAAATAATGTAAAATCACGGACGCAACACATGTATGTATTCACTGAAATAAAGTGTTAAAAAAAGATAAGGAAGCAATAAGTAAAGTTATCTTACCCGAGTTGAGTTCATGCGATCTTCTGGCTTTGCCTTCTCCACAGCTTGATTCTGTGTTTCTCCAGCAGAGCCTTGGGAACCTTCTGACTCTTCCAGACCAACATTCTCCTGTTTCAGACTTTTCTCTGTTGCACAAGGAAAGAGAGAATAAAACAAATAAAACAAAATAAAACTGTTACTACTCATGCTCAAAAGAATTTAGTAAACCTCAACTTTTGTGGTTTAAAAAGAAAAGTAATATTTCCTCTGTTAACTGACATGGATGTTTAGGAGTCAGAGTTGTGTTTCAGATCAACATTTGAGCTGTGAGTTGGTTCCCTCAAGGTATCATCTGTTCCTGACTGCTCCACTAAAATCTTTCATCTTAGTGCCATTTCTGAACATAAAGTCTATCGGTATGATGAAAGTTAACCAAACTGTCAAGTTCTGGGCTTTAAATCTCCCATATTCAGCTCCTTTCTGCTTAACATGTGAATGGCTGCGTCGGAAATCGCATACTTCCACCCTAATGAGTATGCAAAATGAGTATGTGAGATTTTTTAGTGTGTCCAAAACATTAGAACGTACTCAATAGTGTGCTCTATCCATACTCATTCCGGAGAATTTTTTTAGTGTGGATTGATGGACACTAGCCGAGCAGAACCTTCCCACAATGCAATGCAGCGGCGTTTGGTTGCTAAGTGATACGTATATGTCATAAGTATAATATTAAGTATAATAATATTATTATATAATGTTAATATCATAATATTCGTATTTAATAATATTATATAATGTCATCTTGTTTCGGCCAGAATAAACGGGAAAGAGCGGAGTGCTGCTACCGCTGCTGTGACAGGTTACCATGGTAACAACCCCCCCCTCCCAACGGCAGGAAGTGTCGTGTGCGCTCTTAATAGTACGTCCGAATTAATGCACATTGCACACTACTGATATTTACTCAAAAGTGTACCGAATTTAAAGGAGCTTGAGGCCGGATTGTGGCAAGATTTATGAAAAAAATCTGTATACATTTGAAGTTTTCTAGTAATAATGTCAGATGAAGCGTTCCAAACCCAAAAGAATTAGCCCTCTAGTGTATCTCTCCTTTGCCTTGAACAGGCTGTGTGCTGCAAAATGTGCTGCAATTCGGTCCCGAATTTCCCGCGCTGGGCTGCGGATGTGACGTCACATGACGCTGCATGTGCGTTCTCCCCGTTCTCCCGTGCCGGCTTCACTGTTGGCTGCAGTACCCCCAACGGCCGTCGTGGTGAAGGGTGGCGCTGATACGAGACTCTTTCATTTGTAGTGACAGAGAAGTGGAGTTAATTTTAAGTGTGACTTTAGAATATAAATCAAGTAGAATACAAGAAAATATTGACGGTGGCCAAACAAATTGTAAACACAGGTCGCACACATGACGCTGGTGACGTTTCTGTCGCATAATGTGACGTTCTGAAGCCTAAATGTCAATTTCCCTCCGTTTACAAGCAAACGTGAAGACTGAGTTTTTGCAAATCTCCACTTTGGCTGGAGTTTTCAGAAATGATCGTTTGTGGTGACTTTGGGCTTCGTTTTCGTGTAAAGGAACGGCCAAAACGCATGAAAACACCACCGTTTTTTGCTACGTGTAAACAGGGCCTTAGATGTTGCCTTGCATCATCACACCTGATTCTAATTAATGGTCATCATCAGCTTGTCATCCAGGTCTGCACAAGTCTGTTAATGACAGTCATTTGTATCAGGGTGTGCTGAAGCAGGGAAACGCCTAAAACATGCAGGACAGGGTTGAAAACCACTGCTTTATACAGTACTTTTATATTCTCTATTTATATTCTGTAATTATATATTTTTTACTTTTTTATCCTTCTTTCACTGCATGTGTGTGTTGTGTGTACTGCTGCTTCTCAAAGCGAATTTCCCCACTGAAGGATGAATAAAGGACAATCTAATCTAAAAGATCCGTAACACTTAAAACTTGGTCTATCGGTGCTCAGCCATACTCCATTTTTATCACAAGGGTGGGGGTGGGGGTTGCCTGGGGTGTATGTATAGTATAGTATGCCGTGTATGTGTGTGTGTTGTATGAAGGAAGGTACGGGGAGTGGGGGGGTCAAGGGGGGTCGTTTCTTTTCTCTTTTTAATGTAAAGCACTTTGGCTGCATCCGAAATTCCATACTTCCACCCTAATGAGTATGCAAAAAACAGTATGTGAGATTTTTTAGTGCGTCCGAAATATAAGTACGTACTCAATAGTATGAGCTATCCATTCTCATTCCGGAGAAATTTATTAGTATGGATTGATGGACACTGGCTAAGCAGAAACTTCCCACAATGCAATGCAGCGGTGTTTGTGTTTCTGTATAGAGCAGGGGTGTTGGACTCCAGTCTTCGAGGGCCGCAATCCTGCATGTTTTAGATGTCTCGTTGCATCAACACACCTGATTCAAATTAATGGTCGTCACCAGCTTGTCATCAAGGTCTGGACAGCTCTGTTGGTGTCACAGCTACTTTTATCACGGTGTGCGGAAGCAGGGAAGCAGGGAAACATCTGAAACATGCAGGAATGCGGCCCTTGAGGACTGAAGCCCGACACCCCTGGTTTAGAGTATTTTTGCTGCTACTGCTGCTGTGACACGTCACTTTCTCCCAACGGCAGGAAGTGACGTGTGGCTCTGAGTAGTACGTCAGAATTAATGCACACTACGGATATTTACTCAAAAGTGTGCCGGACTTAAGTATACTTTTTGTATATACTGTTTAGTATGGCATTTCGGACGCACCGTTTGTGTTGTACTTTATCTGCAGGAAAGGTGCTATATAGGTAAAGGTCCTTCCTCCCTGCAGCTGTGAGACTACACAACCAGCACTGCTCACAGTAGACCACATACAACCTGACAATAAATGTACATACTAGAAAATAATGTGCAATATCATTCACTGCAACGTGCAATTATGTAAATATCCATCTGTAAATATCCATCTGTTATTTTTTATATACCAGTATTTCTTATTATTTATTTTTCTTATTATTATTATTATTATTATTATTATTATTATTATTATTATTATTATTATTATTGTTGTATATACCAGTACTGTTTATAGTGTGTCATACTCTGATATTATTATTATTATTTCTATTGATGCCTCTTGTTTTGCACTATCCCCTTTGCTGCTGTACACTGCAAATTTCCCCACTGTGGGACTAATAAAGGATTATCTTATCTTATATAAATTAAAGTTTTAAGTTTAAAACTGCACCTGAATCAGACTGAACCAAAGGTGCCAAAACAGCCCAGATTTGCTTAAATGTGCCTGTTATCCTGGATTTATATTGGAGGTAACAGGAAGTGGTTATGAGAAAAGTGTACAATCAATATGTATGAGAAAATGGACGGGAATAAACTATTATTAAGGCAACCAAAACTAATGAGTTGTAGAAACAGGCAGAGGTGTCAAGTAACGAAGTACAAATACTTTGTTACCTTACTTAAGTAGAAATTTTGGTTATCTATACTTCACTGGAGTAATTATTTTTCAGACGACTTTTTACTTTTACTCCTTACATTTTCCAGCAATTATCTGTACTTTTTACTCCTTACATTTTAAAAACAGCCTTGTTACTTTATTTCATTTCGGCGTTTAAACAAAAAACTATCCAGTTAAATTGCTCCATCCGGATAGAGTGAATTTGGTTGTGGTTGTTTCAGATGTTCTTGTCCAGTTTTGTTCTTACATCCGTTTCCCTCAGATTCCTGCAACTAAACTTGGATGTACATTCCAATAAAGGTTAGGATAAATGATAACATGCCTCTGAAGTTTGACTTTTTGCAGCATTACAATACTTATAGGCAACTAGTCATCATATCTCCTGCTCTCTGAAACACATGTTAATGCTCAATAGTACACATATATGGTTCTTTAATATATTTGCATTATACTAAGATGCATTCATTTTCAATGGCTTTAGTCCTTAATGGCTTTTTTTCCCCTTACATTACTTTTACTTTTATACTTTAAGTAGTTGAAACCAGTACTTTTATACTTTTACTTGAGTAAAAAACTTGAGTTGATACTTCAACTTCTACAGGAGTATTTTTAACCTCTAGTATCTATACTTGTACCTGAGTAATGAATGTGAATACTTTTGACAGCTCTGGAAACAGCGTACCTGACTCCCGGCCGGGGGCCGGTGTTGTCTGGGCGGACCAGCCGCCTCCCCCGCAGTCCGCGCACCGGCCGGCTGGCTCCGAGCGCCGGCTCTCCGCACACCTGACCCGCCTCTTCAGGGTGTCCACCTGCTGGCGGCAGCGGGTCAGCTCCTCCACGAAGCTGTCCTCCACCAGCCTGGTGATCTCGTACATGGCGGCCTTGAACACCGTCTCCATGACGACGGAGAGCTGGGACTGGAACGTCCTCATGGCCTCGGCCATCACGGTGTTGGTCTGGGTACCGCTGGACGGGCGGCTGCACGGGGGGCGGTGGGTTTCCTCGACTTGCGGAGGCGCTTTAAATCATTTAAATCATTGCACGCGGCAGGAAAACCAACTTTGAGGTCACGAAGGTCGTTTTCAGCGTTTTCTAAACAATTCACCGTTAACGTTGAGCGCTTTCCCTGAAATGTGAGTTACCGTATTCATCATCCACGCAATGTTTATTTACAAATCATCAAAAGTGAGGGGGCAGCGTGTGGATGCTGAGGCTGTGTAGATTGGTGGTCGCCGCTGAGCTGCTGCTTTTCCCTTTATTCCGTCAACAACAGCACTTCCGGGGTTGAGCTACGGATCCTCGCGCGGGACAATGTTCAGGGTTGCGCTGCGCCCGGCTCGCCGACCACCTCTACAAGATTTTCCCTCCATCTGTGTCCAAAAACTTCTGGTTAGAATTAAGAAACTGGTTACTACTTAGAATAGAGGACGTACCAGTGTTTGATATCTCTCATATTTATTTCTATATAGATAACTTCGTAGATAACTATATAGATAAAGTCGAATGTATCTGACATAATAAATATAGTTATTCTCATGGGTAAATATGATATTCATTGTAGTAAGTGGAGGAATAGCAAACCCTCCTTTGATTGGTTTTTAAATGATTTAAACATTTTCTTCTTATCCCTAAGAAAAATAGACTCCAACAAAATGGCTAAAAAGATTTGTGACGATATATCTTGTTTTCTGCTTTTTTGATGCATGCCTCAGTCCTTGCTCCTCTTTTTGACACTTTTGTATGCCTGGTTTTAAATACTGTGATACTTTTATAGTTTGCACTTTATAAAAACCCCTGTTTGTCTTTTATTTCTATATATAGTTCATTGTTTTTTCTATATAGCTCTATATTTGACAGCGTCTCATATTATGTCTACTAAGTATACTATCATCCTTACAAGATGATGTTTAATTACTGTTCTATGTTGTTTTATTGTGTTCAAAGTGTTTAAAGAAGAAAAAAAAAAGATTTTCCCTCCATTGATCTAGCTCACATTTGTCCCAGATTTTCAACACATTGATAAATGAATAACTGGGTATGATTACCAAATCTGGTTAATCAGTGCTTAAAGCGGGATGGTAGAGGCCTCAAAATATCCTTAGGTAAGTTTGTGGGATATTTAATTATCAGTAGTTAGCATTTTTTCAGAATCAGAATCAGAAAAAAGTTTATTGCCAAGTAGTTTAACTAGGGTTGCCACCTTTCAGAAATAGAAATAAGGGACGCCCCGATTTCAGCAGCGCAGGCACAAAAAAAAGGGACATCCCCAAAACTTCTAAACTGCATAGACATGTATTTATTTCATATGAAAAAACAAAATGCTTTGATTTAAAGTTTAAAGTGCTTTAATAGCATTGAACTTGCATGACTGTACAGACAGACAACCATACTAGCAACTGAAATATCCTCCTATGCTACGTATGTCCACATCAGCCAAGATGTATATTATAGCCTACAGGTGAAGAATATGGTGTAACAGTTAATTTATTTCAATAATTCAACTTAAAAGGTTAAACTAATATATTACATAGTCTCATTACATGCAAAGCAAGATGTGTTTAACCTTTATTTGTTATCACATTGATGATTGAATTGTTTATTGATTTCATAATATAGAGATTTTTTATGTGGGGTTTTCATAAACTGTGAGCAATAATCACCAAAATTATAACAAATAAGGGCTTGAAATATCTCAATGAATGTAATGGGAAATTATATATGTGTTTCACCTTTAGTTGAATTTACTACGAATGAAGTTTTGAAATATATTCAAATTTTCCGACCTTCACCTGTATATTATGACCAGGGGTGCACACAAGCCAGTACTCGAGGGCCAGTCTACCTCACGCTTTAGATGTTTCCCTGCCTCAACACAACCCTGATAGACAAGGCTGTGTCACCAACAGAGTTGTGTAAACCTTGATGACATGTTGATGACAACCCGTGATTAGAATCAGGTGTGTTGAAGACAGGGAAACATCTAAAATATGCAGTAGACTGGCCCTCGATTCCCGGCTTGTGTGCACCCCTGATTATGACATCAATAAATAAGAGCATAATATATGTCCGTATTGGTTCAATACGGAATGCGACTTTTAATTCCCTATTACGTAACATTTCCGTATTTCAAGGGACAGGTGGCGACCCTAAGTTTAACACACGCAAGGAATTTGTTGTGGTCACTGGTGCAACACAAAAGGACAAATAATATTCAAAGAAAATATGTACAACATGTTGGAGTGCCGGAGTAATGAGTCTGTACAAAGATGACCTAGGATGTGCGTTAATGGCCACGGTTACATGATGTTTTTTAATTCGGAATGAATTATTCCGAATTAAATAATTCAGAATTAAACTATTTTCCTTCGAGTTTACATGAAAATAGTCATTCCGAATTGAGGTTTACATGGAAAACACGTTTGATCGGCTTTATCCAATTCCTCTTAAGGTCTGGGGGTTGGGAAGGTTCTGATTGGATAGGAGGGCGCCGGAAGTTACGTCTACCGGAAGAAAAAACAACTTAGCCGCTACAACTTTGAAAAGCTCACCATTTTTATGTTTTTTGCCATCTGTTCTTTTAATTATTTCCAGGTCCTCTAAGCTATTTATTAAATAAATGGTCTCTGCTCTTGACCAGCGTTTACTGCGTGCTGCCATCTTGAAACTTTGTTTGGAAAACAAGCCCAGCGCGGAATATAAACGTCATGGTGACAGACGGGCGAGGGAACGAGCAGCGCAGAATAAAGGCAAGGGCAAGGCCAGTTTATTTCGCCTGGCCAAGTGGTGCAGCAACAACAACCTCTCCTTGAATGTGAAGAAGACAAAGGAGATTGTTGTTGACTTCAGGAGAACACACACAAAGCATGCCCCCCTCACCATTAATGGAGCTGCTGTGGAGAAAGTAAGCAGCACTAAGTTCCTGGGTGTGCACATCTGTGAGGACCTCTCCTGGTCAAAGAACACTGCAGCACTGGCCAGTAAAGCCCAACAGCGACTCTACTTCCTCCGCAAGCTGAAGAGAGCCAGAACTCCAGCCTCCATCATGTGCACCTTCTACAGAGGCACCATAGAGAGCATCCTCACCAGCTGCATCACTGGTGGTATGGCACCTGCACCGTGTCCTGCCGCAAACAACGTGTGGTGAGAGCAGCTGAGAGGATCCTGGGAGTCTCTCTCCCGACCCTCCAGGATATCTACAGCACCCGCCTCACCCGAAAAGCCCTCTACATTGCAAGAGACTCCACCCACCCATCCAACGGCCTCTTCAGTCTGCTGCCGTCCGGAAAAAGACTGAGAGGGCCAGGACTAGCAGACTGAAAGACAGCTTTCTCCACCAAGCTGTCAGGATGCTGAACTCTCTCTCTGCCCTGCCCTCCCTCAACCCTCTGCCCCCCCCCACCCCCCACAACACACACACACACACACACACACACACACACACACCTGCCCCCTCCCACACGCACGCACACACACACACACACACACACACACACACACACACACACACACACACACACACACACACACACACACCTGCCCCCTCCCACACACACAGACACACACACACATCACCCCCTGCCCCCATTGAGTCTGAGTCTCTCTCCAGTGGGGTCCCCCTATCACTGCCCAGTGGAATTGATGAATTGATGATCTGGAAAAGTAAAAAACTGTTGCACTTTAACTTTTTAACCAATAGCACTGCCGCCTAGAAGTCTGTTCTTTTATACTTGCCCTGTGTTTTTATATTGGTTTTTATGGTTTTTCTGCAATGACATATTGTTATGTGTCCTGTCAGTGTACGTCTATATTGTCAGTGTTATGTCTATATTGTCACTGTCTTGTCCAAATGTATATACACTGTGGGCCTGGGGAGCATTGCAATTTTGAATCCTATGTATAAACCGGTACATATGGTTTTGACAAATAAAATTAACTTTAACTTGATTTGTATAGTACGGAGGCCCTCTGGTGACATTTGAAAAAAATAAAATAATGCGTGGCCACGCATTATTAACTCGTGGCCACGAGTTATTAATGCGTGGCCACGAGTTAATAATACGTGGCCACGCATTATTTTATTTTTTTTAAATGTCACCAGAGGGGCTCCGTAGTATAGCACAATTCAACACAAGGTAATTCAAAGTGCTTTACATCAACTTTAAAAGCAGCAAGACACAATTAAACAGTAAATAACAAATAAAATAATAAGAAAAGAGCTAAAATAATAAAAATCACAAGTTGTTAAAAAGTAAGGGCAGTAGAATACAGCAAGTATTTCATTTAAGAGTACGCTTCAGTAAACAGTCTTGTCTTTATGTAATTATATATATATATATATATATATATATATATATATATATATATATATATATATATATATATATATATATATATATATATATACCTTTATTTATAGAGCACTTTTCCAAAACAAGTCACAAAGTGCTTTACATGCAATTAAAAACAGGAAACAAACAATTAGTACAATATTAAGACACATTTGAGAGATAAAAACAGACAAATAATACAATCAGTTAAACGCAAGTCTAAAATAGTGAGTTTTTAAAAGTGACTTAAAAGAAGACATATATATATATAATCTAAAATATTTAGTTAGTACTTATGTAGTACTAGTCATATACATTAGGGAGTATAGAATATTATTACAAGGTCTGTCCAGTTGGTGGCGGTAACGAGCGCGCAAACCGCCAAATAACTCAATGAAAAAGAGCTTAAGCTCTTCTCCCCAGTTGCGTCACACAAAGCAGGCAGAGGAACCATGTTGGGATAGTTCTCCCGTCCCGCCGCTGCACCGCCTTACACGGTTCAAACATCACAAACATGTCGGCGGAGGATATCCACTCGATGTACGCCTCCACCATGGAGAGCATGCTGAAGAGCGCCATGGCGGAAACCACCAAACTTTTCGAAAGTATGGTGAACGACCTGAAAGCCGAAATCACCCAGATGAGGAAAGAGAACGAGGACCTGAAGACGAGAGTCGGCCAGAGCGAGCCGGGGCCGGGGCAGGCGGCGGAGCGGACCCCGGAGCGGGGCCACGGGGCCGGGAAATGCGACTCCGCGGTCCAGTGCGGTGAGTACCGCATTACACACTCAAATACATATTAATAGGTGTTTATTGTTTAGTTGTGAGTGCTTTGGCGTCGTCTAGCTCGCGTATCTGGTGTCGTGTGGCGGCTCAGTGTACGGGCCCGGAACGAGAGGGAAACCGTACCGTGGTCTCCTCGTGTAAAGCCTGATTTATGCTTCCGCGTTTGATCGACGCAGAGGCTACGGCGTACGGGGCGCCTCACCGCGTACCCTACGCCGTAGCTCTCTGCGTTGGTGTAACGCGGAACCATAAATTAGCCGTAAGGAAACCATTACAGTGCGATTCAGCGACAACCGCATTTTTACTGTAGAATGGTGCGGACTTGTAACAAAAAAAAGATGAAGAACAAAACAAAGCCGCCCCCCGCATATATTAACAACACTTCATGATGACGGTTACGTGCCCTTATTACAAAGAGTGAATTGTACAGTTGATCCATGCGCTGCTGAGCCGCCCCGGATGTTGTCGGGTAGGGGGGGGGGGGGGGGGGCTTAGACTGATGAAATCAGGGCAACTGATGGACAATTTATTCTGCTGATATTTTATATATTTTATTTTCCCCAAAAGCTAGTCCATTTCCATTGGCTCCCATGGTAAAATGTCCAACGTATTATTTCTTATGATTGATTGACAGTCATCTCAGCTGATGGCTAGCCATTGAGCCTGGATTAGGGTTCTGCTCAAACTAGTGCTGGGCGGTATGACCAAAAATTTATATCGCGGTATTTTTCAAAATTATATCGGTTTCACGGTATATCACGGTATTTTTTTTTTCATGCACAACTGGGTGTTAACCAAATTTTCTAATGATTTGGAAAGGAATTGCTGCAGTAAATTGGCTTAGAATGGCCTATTTTACTGTCATGAGGAGGATGCATAAATCAAATAGGCATGCTTTTCAGAGAAAAAAATCTTTTACAAAATTAAGAGGTAGAAAATATTTATTGAACCTAAAAAAAACATTTTTTAATTTCCCAGCATTATGTTGTCTTGGTTCCACCTCCTGGTGAATGTTAGGTAAAATTCTTATGTGGTTACTTTTTGGTTGGCCAACGATTTATGTTTGTGGTGCGCAACCGGTACGGGAGCGGCCAGTCTATTTCCTTATATTACAACGCCGTTATTAATTGTTCGTTTTTTTCCCCCACTTATTCCACCAAACACCGGAAGTGTTTTTTTTGCCATTTTTGGCCCAAATTTCGGTTACCGAACAATCGGTGCATCACTACTGCTAAACAGTCCCCTCACAAACAGTGTCCAGCGGAACGTAGAGCCGCGCGGCGTTCCCAACGTTGTGTACGCTACTGTACATACTCACCGGTATTACGGTATATGAAAAATTCATATCATAAGAAAAATAAACACCGGTATTCGGTATGAACCGGTATACCACCCAGCACTACGTCAAACCAACGCAGAGCCTACGCCGTTGCTGTGACGCCGTCGGGAACCCTTCGGACTTCTCCGTCACTCCATTTCGCCGCAGTGCAGTACCCCCCCAGAGCGCTCGGGGGGTGCGTTCTTTTCCTGAATGGTTTATCCGACTTTTCCGGTCACAGTGAATACAAGAGATAAGGGCAACTATTGTACAAAAAACCCACACACAAAAAAATCACACATACACGAAGAAAAGAGCGCTGAAAGTTCACAACTGCTTCACGAACCGGAAATGCGTTGCTACCAAGCGAACCAATCACATCCCTCTCTGTCTGCGTTGGGTCTGCGACCTCTCGACGCATAGTTACAATTTTTGGGAGGTGCACGGCGTGGCGTGCGCCGTGGGGTGCTCATTGCGGCGCAAACTGCAGCGCACGCTCCGTGTCGATTTAACACAGAACCCTAATCCAGCCTTTATCACTTCCCCATCTGTAATTGTTGTGCAACCAAGCTTACTAAGCAATCTGCAACTGGTACTAACCCAGTGGGCACGGTTACATGATGTTTTTTAATTCGGAATTAATTATTCCAAATTAAATAATTCCGATTTAAACTCTTTTCCTTCGAGTTTACATGAAAATAGTAATTCCGAATTGAGGTTTACATGGAAAACACGTTTGATCGGCTTTATCCAATTCCGCCAGAAGTTACGTCTACCGGAAGAAAAACAAACTTAGCCGCTACAACTTTGAAAAGCTCACCATTTTTATGTTTCCTGCCATCTGTTCTTTTAATTATTTCCAGGTCCTCTAAGCTATTTATTAAATAAATGGTCTCTGCTCTTGACCACCGTTTACTGCGTGCTGCCATCTTGAAACTTTGTTTGGAAAACAGGCCCAGCGCGAAATATAAGCATCATGGCGACGGACGGACGAGGGAACGAGCAGCGCAGAAAGACCGGAATTAATTTAAGGCGGAATGAGTGTATACATGATCGCGGAATTATTCTATTCGGATTTAAAATCGGAATAAACCAGTCACTTACTTCGGAATTAAGTCTAATTCGGAATGGCCATTTTCATTCGGAATTAGGTGTTTACATGGTAATTTTTACTTATTTTAAATCGGATTTAACTTTAATTCTGAATTAAAGAAGAATTAAATTTCCCATGTAAACGTACTGATTTAGCCATTAACATCTGGCGGCAGCTCTGCATTTATTTTGGCGGGGATCAGCTGAAAGAGCTGTCCACCATAGTTCACTTTGATTGACATGCTGTGGGCGTGTTCCTGTCAGGTTCCCCAAGTCTTAACAGGCAAAATGGCTGTGCACAGTATGAGGAAAAAGATACTTCAAAATCACTCAGAAACCAATGGATAATGTGATATTATGCTTCGTCCATTGTTTTTACGGTTGATGGCTGAAACAGTCCGATCTTAAGCTAATTCATGATGGTAATTAATATCACTTTATATTAATTACAGATCTGTCCAAACAGTTTTCTTTCAAGTGTTGCTACTGAAAGGACATGTGAAAGAAGATCTGAAACAAGTGCTGCCAGAGCTAGAATGAGGACTAGCAGAGTTCTGCTGGGACCTGGGATCATTTTACTTGCATCGATTTTTCATATTAATTCCTAAAAATCGATTCGTATGTCCAAAGATTGAATTGGGAAAAAAAAAAAAAAAAAAAAAATCCCCCATCATCACATTTTCACCCGGTGAACTTTAATCCCAGTCACGTCATTTAATTCACACATGCATGGTGTGAAACTATCAAACAATGAACATGGCGTCTTAGAGTAGCGGTAGCGTTAACCAAGTACCGGTTTTGAAAGGTCTTGAAATTTGCGTAAAAGTTTTCTTTTGAGAAAATGCTCCAAGAGGCGTCACTAAAAGCTGGGGACACTGCGTGCTTCTCTGCCCCATCCCACCCCCGCTTCCCTCATAAATAAAACAAACATGTTGAAGCAGCCGTCTGAGAAACCAGCGCAGAAGTTACAGAACGACCGGTTTACTTCCAGGTACCGGGCAGAGCAGCTTCCCCAGAAAATACTTGCTGTTTGTGCGTGTGTTTATACTGCCATAACGCAGACAACCAGCTGCGTTAAGAAATGGACCTCATTCACAAACCATGCGAGGAGAACGCGTCGTACTGTGATACAAAATTACAATTCCACCTATTACAGACATCGCCGTTAAAGTACATGATCATCAGCCTCTTTGTGTTTATAAAGTTTATTAGTTTTTCAGTCTGTAAGTGATCCTCGTACGTATCCTTCCTTGTCCAGTCAACTGTGTGCTGGCAAAACTTCTAGATCATTGAATCATCAGACACGTTACACACGGACACAGACACACTCATACACACGCCCAACCGTGCACAACCAGTGTTCAGTCCTTTGGATATTTCAGCTTAAATTTAAAAATGTTATATTAGTTCAATGAAGCATCTATATTTACTATAACTTGTTTGGTTTCTTCTGTTATCGGACACACAGTTTGTCATGAAATACCTGAAAAATGCTGGGTGCTTCATCGTAAGCTGTATGTCTGGGGACAGAATAAATTAGACAAGCTAAAATTATTTGTTTACTGTATGGGCTGTTGCAATTTCTTTCTTTTTTTGCACAAATAACTTTTGGAATTTTTTTATGCCCAAAAAAGGAATGTATTGTTGGACACCAAAATAACTAGTGCTATGTTTTTGCCTTTAAATATGTTTAAAAGTATGAAAACATTAGAAATTTCAGTTATAATTGCATAAATTGTAATGAGGTTACATTTGCATAAAATGCTAAAAACCAAATTCTCAAACATTTAAAAACCAAAAAATGCAGAAAATGGAAAAAATAAAAACAGAATGTGGGGGAAAAATAAAATAGATTTCATAAATCCTCTGTTTGCGGCCCTGGATCTGTTTGATAATTCTGTCCCACAAGATGTTTCTGTAAGCAGTTCTATCAGCATTCTGGGAGGTGATTGGTCCTTGCAGCCATATTACGCTGCCAATACTTGCTGTTGAATCTCAATATAATACTAGTATTAATATGTTGCATAACTATACATGCATATAATTCATGCAACAGTTCAAAAAACATTTTTCATAACACTAACCCATATCGGAATCGAGTCGATTCTTGAAATTTGAATCGATCCCCAGCCTTACTTTCATAGTTTGCAGGAATATTCACAGCTGTAGTTGATGGTGTTTAAATGGGTTTAAATGGAAGTAAGGTAAGAATGGGTTCCAGGTGTCACTGAAGGCAGATGTTTTAATATCGAAAATAAAAGCATTTTTCTCTAATGTAATTTGTTTTGGTGTAATTTTATATATATATATATATATATATATATATATATATATATATATATATATATATATAGATATCTCTATCTTCCAATTTATAAAAAATGCATTCTATTCAATAGTTGGGAAAAATAAGGAGTGGTTTTCTATATTTAATTGGAAGGTTGTCAATTATTCTGTCAGATTACCAAGCAAACAGAGTGATGGGGATGGAGGAATTATGCAACTCTGGTGAGAGTCTCGGTTAATGTCCAGAGTGTGTGAACTGGTGAGATGGGGCATGGGGGTAATTGTCAGTGTTCCCCCAACTTCAAACATCTGGATTAAGAAGGGTGGTAAGTCTGGGAGTGATGTAGCTTTCAATTGGTTTTGTTCTAAATATATCTACAAGTTGTTGCAATTTTAATTTTGAAACCAGTCCCGAAGGTTGATTTGCCTAGTAATGATGAAAGTCTGGTACATCTAGACTTCCTGAGGATTTTTATTTTTGTAAAGTTGAAATGGAGATTTTAGGATTTTGGTTTTTTCAATAGAATTGTGTGTGAGTGCGTTAATAGAATTAAACCAATTGTCCGTTGGAATTATTGGAAGGGCTGGAAAAAAATGGTTAGAAATTCAGCCAATGGGCGATAGTGGAAGATTAGTCCAGCGTTTAAGATCCGGTTCAATGTTTTTTAGCAGAGGAGTATAATTAGTATTTAAAGAGCTCTGACAGCCTGGGGGAAATATTAATGCCAAAATATTTGATATTACCATTGATAAGTGACGGCCAATTTTGTTGAGCCGTAGAATCCCATGCTCCGTCAACCAGTGGTAGTGCAGTAGATTTTTGCCACTTTATCGTGTAATCTGTGATTTTAGACAACACGCTAATGGTATTCAAGGTTTCCTGTACAGAATTATAGGAATCTTGTTAATAATAAATCATCTGCATATAAATTAATTTTATGCAGTGAGTTGATATCTATTTATGTTCTAATGTATTGCTGTGGTTCAATGAAGATGGCAAACAAACATGGAAAGAGTGGGCGCCCTTGTCTGGTTTCCCGAAAAAGTGTGAAACTTTCTGACGCAACCCCTTTGGTGGTTATTGTGGCCGTGGGTTAAGTGTAAAGTGTTCTTATCCAGTCAATGAACGGCTCTCCAAAACCAAATCTACGCTGAGTGCTAAATACAATTTGTGCTTTTTTATGTAAAATTCTTTCCAGCTGGATTGTTGATTTGGGTTTGTTCTCCAGGTTTTATGGTTTAAGGTTATATGAATCAGTTAACTGTTTAATCTTGATTCTAGATTGTTTTTTTTTTTCTAACAAATAACATTAGCATCAAAGATGCTAATGGTCTAAAGCTGGGCTTACACTGTGCAATATTTTAAATTGTTTGATTCAGCCCCATCGCACACTGCACAACTAGATTGCTGAGTTCAAAAGTTCGCAGCCCACGATTTTTGGTCTCACACTGTACGTCCCGATGCTCTTATGCGACCCGTCTGCTCACACTATACGTTCATAATCCTCACGTCGGACTTCTGTGTACTACAACGTCAAAAAGAAGTGGAAGAGGAGGAACCCCGAAGTGGGAGACACCAAAGAGGCTCTGCAAAAACAAAAGCGCTGCCTTAAGCCTGAATTATGGTTCCGCGTTAAATCAACGGCGTAACCGTACAGTGCGGGTTGCCACGTACCCTACACCGTAGGCTCTGCGTTGGTGTAACGCAGAACCATAAATCAGCCAATAGCAATTTGTGCCATTCTGTGTGGCGATAAATGAAAAAAGATTAGACAACGTCGGGATTGGACAAGGAATTGGCTATGCAGACGTGGGAAATGCGGCCTTTTTTTCTGCTATTAAAACATGATTTGTAATGTGAATTTGCAACACTTTAAACTACAAATAATAGTTTTTGACATGACATCAGAGATTGCACATTGTCTCTGCGAAAGGATGAGTCCAATCGGGTTGTAGCTGCTTCAACTGTGTGATACCTTCACGAGGAGCGACCAGGATTTCAAACAAGTTTGATTTTCTTGCGAGCACGCGATTTGTGATCGGGAGCTCGTCGTGAGGTGCTACACTCTCGTTACCCCACGTATACTGCACGAGGCACGACCAACGATTGGGTCGAAATCCGGCCCGATCCAAAAAATAGTCATACGAGTGGAAAGTCGGTTCAAAACGAGCCTACAATCGCACAGTGTATGCCCGGCTTTAGACTCTCTTAGACTCGGCTTACAAAGAGGAAGTGTAGCTTATTAACTTAAGCTTTCCTGTGTTTCCTGTTTATATACAACATGTGCAGTGCACCAACACAGACAACAGCAGACATGTCACTCTCTAAACGTTGATACAAGTCGTAAACTATAAACCTTAGTTTTCCTGTGGAAAGAGGAATTACATCTTAAAATAAAAATGAGTTATTAAGCTTTGTGAAAGCTTTAGCGGTAGCATCCGCCGCGTGTGAGGAAACTTTTGTGAGTGAAACACAACTCTTCACACTAGAACTCCAAATGTCACCAGTGAAGCCGACTAACATGACTGTCGTCCTGCATGAGGGTTTGGATGTGACTGTACATAATTTGGTATAACTCCGGCGGACATTCATAGGTGAAATATTTACGACGCGGCCGCGCGTACCGCAGATCCAAGCAGCTAAAGACGTGTTTAAACCCAATGTCTATCTACAACAGAAAGCGGCTGATTAGCAAGGCATATGAATCCATTACCTTATGATGTAGTTCTTTATTTTTCTTGCTGTCGTTTATAGGTCTCTGTTACATTCAGCGGAGTTAGCGGCGTTTCTCCTTTTCTTTCTTTGCCTTAGTGGGATAACAGGAAAAACACTCTAAAAAGCCTCCAGTAATATGGAGTCATATTCTTTGGAAAAGTGAAGCCAAGCTAAACTGAAAGCAGGAAGGCCTAGAAGCAGTTGAAAGTCTACACTTTGATTAAATGTAATTGCATATTTCCAGGCCAATTTTGCATTCATTTGACACCTTTAATCCCATTTTCCCTGCCTATATCAGTCTTTTGCATTAAGGATGTTAATTTGCTAGTGTGGTAGACATTATTCAACCCTGATTAAGGAATAAAACTGGAAAAATTCACTGCTAAACCCCCCTTTTGTGTGTCCCCCTTGTAGACCTTTCCCCTATCCCAACAGGTCTGGTGGACGAATGTCAGCAATTTGGGACCTCTGTGCTGCAAAACCAAGACCAGCAGCTCACCAATGAGCAGATAGCCGACAGTTCTCAGGAACACAACTACGTCTGTCAAGGCAACAGCGATTCTAATGAGATGTGTAACTATGCCATACAGACGGTGCGTGTGGAAAAAGATGGAAAAATATAATTTCTGTTTTAATGCTTTCTATAAATTGAAATTGTCTTCCGACAAAAAAATAATGCTGTGATTGATTTGCTTGCTTTGTTTTGTTTTTGCAGTGTGTCTTGAAGCAAGAGGAAGTTGAGTCTTCTGGTGCCTATAAACAAGTCTCTAGCGACAATATGGGTGAGAAGGTTTTTAATAGCCACCTCTCCCACTTATTCATAACGCATATTAAAACAATTTGACCCTATGGGTATTTCTCTTTGCTGTGCCCAGGTTCAGAAAGCGCAAGTCTTCCTACTTTCCAGAGGTGGACATCAGAAGAATTAACATCAGGGAACCCAGTACAGAATGTGACGCCTTCTTTGGTTATATCACTTAAAGATGCATTCAGTGATGATATTAAAGAAGAACCTGAATATGTTCAGATGGCGGAGGAAACAGACATGCAGGATGAACACAGAACATCTGAAAATCTTGTCCCTCCAGAATGTTGCCAGAATGAGTCAACGGCCAAAAATGAGCAAACTGAAGCGCAAAGCACAGAGCAACAGGTGGAAGAGTCTGCGTTGGTCAAGAAACAAAGTGCTTGTGAAGAATTGAATCATGGTAGTGCAAAAGCAAGTTCTGAACCAAATGAGCCACCACGCCGTAAAAGAGGTCGACCACCAAAGAAAAAAGGGAAATCCTCTGCTAAAGTTCTAAAAAACAAGGACTTGAATACCTCTTCAGTAGCAGAGAAGGCGATGGAGGCATCTTCTGGTAATACAGAAGATAAAATATCCACAGAAACTTCAACTGTCACCACTTCATCAGTTCAGGAGAATGTGAGTGAAACACAGAACACTGCGCAAGCAGCATCAGGAGTGCTGAAAAGACACTACACTTCTGCAAGTCTTCAGGATGCAATGCTGCTGGTTGAAGCCATGAATCAGTCGCCAGTGGAAAGGACAATCTCCCCATCAGTGAGCACGGCACAACCTCCGGCCCCCTTATCTCTCATTGCGGGAACCACACAAATGTTGAACAAACCCCCAGTGAAACCACAGATATGTATTACCACGGTTGGAACTCATCCGAAGGCAGGAACGCCTGATATTACTCTCTGTGTTAAAAGTGCCACTTCTTCTAAAGCTTGCAATGTAGTTGTTATTCCAAAACAACATAGTGTCCCTCCTCGGTGTAGTACTAAACAGGAGAATTCAACATCACCAGGTGTGGCTGCTTTTTTAGGTGGTAAAGTTGTCAGGAAAACATCCCAAACAATCATTATTGTGCCAGGACCTGGAAAGACATTTGCAACTCCTCAAATGACACTAAAGTCTCATCCAAGATTGACTTTTGCCACAGCAAACTGTATAAGTCCCAAACCTGCTGTTGCAGTGTTTCCTAAAACAAATCCCCCTTCCCCCGTTCCCAAATCTGTCAAAGGCACCGTCCAGAAATGTCTCCCTTACCTTCCAATACACGCTAAAACCATAACATCACATCAGGAGTCAAAGACCCCTCAGAAACAAAGAATAGCCATTGTTATTCCACCACCACCAGTGGCGGTATCCCTAAACCCCGAGCTTGTTGCTAATTCAGAAACGGATAGAGCATCTGCTGCTGGCTTTCCTGTACCTACTCCTGATCCTGGCTCTAGTACAGACTCTGTTTGTGTTCTTGACCCTACTCCCGCCTCTGATCTGAGGCCTACTCCCGCATCTGATCTTGACCCTACTGCAGATACTGAAGATACTGATCCCGGTCCTAATCTCGACACTGACCCTACTTCTGATCTTGACCCTAGTCCTGCCTCTGATCTTGACCCTAGTCCTGCCTCTGATCTTGACCCTACTCCCGTCTCTGATCTTGACCCTACTCCCGTCTCTGATCTTGACCCTACTCCCGTCTCTGATCTTGACCCTACTCCCGTCTCTGATCTTGACCCTACTCCCGCCTCTGATCTTGACCTTACTCCCGCCTCTGATCTTGACCCTACTCCCGTCTCTGATCTTGACCCTACTCCCGCCTCTGATCTTGACCCTACTCCCGCCTCTGATCTTGACCCTACTCCCGCCTCTGATCTGAGCCCTTCTCCCGCCTCTGATCTGAGCCCTTCTCCCGCCTCTGATCTGAGCCCTTCTCCCGCCTCTGATCTGAGCCCTTCTCCCGCCTCTGATCTGAGCCCTTCTCCCGCCTCTGATCTGAGCCCTTCTCCCGCCTCTGATCTGAGCCCTTCTCCCGCCTCTGATCTTGACCCTCCTCCCGCCTCTGATCTGAGCCCTCCTCCTGCCTCTGGTCTTGACCCTCCTCCCGCCTGTGGTCTTGACCCTCCTCCCGCCTGTGGTCTTGACCCTACCCCCGCCTCTGATCTTGTTCCTACTCCCGCATCTGATCTGAACCCAACTCCAGCCTGTGATCTTGTCCCTATTCCCGCCTCTGTTCCTGACCCTATTCCCGCCTCTGTTCCTGACCCTATTCCCGCCTCTGTTCCTGACCCTATTCCCGTCTCTGTTCCTGATCCTGACCTCAGTCCTGCCTCTGATTGGGATCTTACTTATGACCACAATCCTGATACTGACCCCAACTATGACCTTGTTTGTACAGATTCATCAATTCAGCTGATTTCCACATCACAACAGTCAAATTCATCTATCTCTGCCCCGCTAACGCCATTATTTGAGAAAATAAGTACCAGTAAAACAATTGACAACCTAGGCGATTCCAAGCAAGCTGCCTGTGTTTCTGAAATGATTAATGCTTCCACAGACACATGTTTGAGTCCAGAAGTGGTCACTGGGCAAGTGCCGACACCTGCATCTTCAGTGTTGCTGCCAAATGCCAAACAGAAACTCCATGCTGTGGTTAGATTAACGAGGCTTCCATTTCCAGTAACAACAAAAGAATCCATCTTGGTGTCAAAGCTTCCTAAAGTCATGGGGAAGCAGAAGCCATCAGAACGACCAGTTTTGGTTTCACAGATGCCCGTTTTATCCCATCTTAAAACCTCAGAAAAGCCTGAAGTATCTTCCACAGTAGGCACTGTGATGAAAGAGGAGGAGCCCTTGCCTGTACCTGATTCTCCTAACAAAGCAGCTTTCATGGCGGTCAAGAACAACCTTGAGCCTAATTTGGAAATTACTAAATCTCAGTTCCTGACAAAACTGTTGCTGTCACCAGCCCAAGAAAAAGAGGTAAACAACCCTTATTCTGTTGCAATAAACTCAGTCATTGTATTTTCTATATAATTTGCTACATCTTTTCATTCTTTTTTTCTTCCTAATTTTTTGTTACAGTCTAGGAAGAAGAACTCCCAACCAAAAACATCAATTGTTGCCCGACTGCGAAATCACCTAAAAGACTTGGAAACAAAAGCAGCTGCAAAAAAATGCAAAGCAGACACAGATATAAACACCAATGGTCCAAAGAAATCAAGGTTAGACGATGACCATTCCTATTATGCAAGGGAAACTACCACTTCTAATTTGATCACTAATACGCCGTTGTCGAATAGCTTTCAATCTGGAGTATGTAGAGGCACAGCTGCAATAAGTGTTTGTGAAGCTGCTTCGGTCAAGTCTGGGAAGACTACTCGTGATCCTGCTGCTGTGAGTGTTAAGAGGTTCAGCCCAGAAAGCGATACTGTAGGCTCAAACGATATCAAATCCCCATCTGCCAAGCGATCCAAATCAAAAGAAAAGTGTCCGAGCCCAACAATAATCAATCAAATAATCAATATTGCAATGAATAAGAGATCCCCACCTGCGAGTCCAAGGATGACTAGCTGTACTCAAGAGAGTAGTCATCCTAAAATTACTAGTACCATAAATACAAAATCTCCCTTTATGAGCTCTAAAATATCACCCAGAGAGGGTGCAGGGCTTCAGAGTACTTTATCTGTTTGTCTTGAGAAGATTCCAGACCTTTTGAGCTATCCTAGTAGTTTCACCATCACTAAAGCCAGCACCAGTATTAAACCAGTTAAAAGCCAGTCCAATGTTTTAAGTCCTGGGAAGAATCCTGAAACAACTGTCAGTGGTAAAACTGAAGAAAGCAATGGAGAAGACATATTGCCAAGTGTCAAGGCAGAAGATGATATTGATGATATTGATATTGAAATATCTACCCCAACTTCTGGGTCCGAAGCAGACCTGAAAGTTAATGCAACTAAAACTGCAAAGACTCGTAAAAGGAAAGAGAAGGCTGCAAAGAGAAGGCGTATTCAATCAAAAACGAAGAAAGAGTTTGCCGCATCTAGGGATGGGAGAAAATGTCGAGCTGTTGTGTGGTATCCTCCTACCCTTCCACCCAACGAAGTGCCCTCCTTGGAGCGAAGGAGGCCAAAACCTATCCCGGTGGAAGATAAGGTTCCTGTGATACCATACAAGAAAGCACCCATGATATCACCCTTACAGCCACTTGCTGTCATTGGAAAGTATCTGTTGAGGAACCAGTGTGGGGAATGTGGCCGGATCTTCAGCAGCAGTTCTGCCCTGGAGAGCCATGCTGGTCTCCATGCAGTACATCATCCGTTTTACTGCACGTTCTGTGGGAAGTCATTCCCAGACTCCAAGAGCTTCAATCGGCACCACAGGGTTCACCGCAACGGGAGAATCCATATCTGCCCCAAGTGCGGGAAGGGCTTCGTCTACCGTTTCGGCCTCACCAAACATCTCGTGATGGTCCACAGCAAGATAAAGCCTTTCGTCTGCCAGTTATGCAACAAGGGTTACTACTCGAAACGAGAAGTGGAAGTCCACATACGGAGTCACACCGGAGAGAGACCTTTCCACTGTCACCTCTGTGAGAAAAAGTTTAAAAGGAGAGTTGAGCTGAATACGCACTTGCGGTGGCATAATGGAGAAAAAAGACACTGGTGTCCATATTGTGAGAAAGGATTCTTAGACTACAACAACTTAAAAAGGCACAAATATACCCACACAGGGGAGAAACCGTATTCCTGCCCGCACTGCTCCAAGCAATTCGCACAGACAGGCCACATGAAGAAGCATATAAGGAATGCGCATGAAGACGACTGGATCTCCGACGTCTGACATACCTCTGGGGCACCAACAAGATAGTGATGGGTACAAGCGATAAAGAACAGGATCTCTATCTTTCGTCAATAGTTTAAAAGTTTTTTTTGTTTTTTTTTATGTACATATAAAACATGAACTTGGCATGAAGATAGTGTCTTGTAACTGCAAAGGAAAACATTCAGACGTCTTTCTTTAATGTTCAAAATAAAATTGTTTGAAAGGTGCATTTTCTTTTTTTCTTTTAACAGGTGACTATTTAAGAAACTAAAAAGTGTAGGAAATAATACTTTTTTTTCAATTCATTTTTTATACTATGCCTTAGTAAAAAAAATATACTCTATGCATACTTTTTAATTTGAATGGGATTTGGTTGTTTTAATGATAGTGATTTGCTGTATTGTCATTGAAAAAGGATTGCATAGGATCAGAATTAAACTTTTGTGTAGATGGTTGAATTTAAAACGCATTTTACAGCTACTGAATCTTACTATTTTATTTCTGATTTGCTTGTAGGATTTTCACAACTGTTTTAGACACGGGAACGTACGTAAATGTGCACCTGTGACATCATTGGTGACTCTTGATGTCAATGAGCAGAAGTATTTCATTTTACAAAGTGCAAATGTGGAAAGAAGACGTCAGTTGTTGGTGCAACTTAAGAAGGTTAGATGAGTGAATATGTAAAAATGTTTAAATGGGAAAATTTCATTTTTGATTGCTAATACATGAATCTAATTTATTAGAATCTCCTATTTTATATTTTTTTAAGGTGGTATGTCATATAGTCTTTGCACATTGATTTGTGCAAGACTGAAGATCTGAGGTGAATGACTTCAACTTTGTTCAAATATGTATGTATTAGAAATGGCTCCACGTGTAAGTTTCTTTTGATGTGATATCTTTTTTTTGCGTTCACGTGTAGAAATCGGAAGGGGGCTTCTGCTGTGACTTAATGTAATACTGTTTTGCTTTTGACATGTTTGTAAAATTACTAGATAAATATGAACACGGTCTCATTGTTTTCTCAAATCATTGAATGAGGAGTACTTTTTTTCTTAAAGCAAGATGTCTTTTTTTTCTTTTGAGAAAATTGAAAATAAATGCAAAAATGTTTTTAAAAAAAATCACGTCTGAAGTTTTTTGAGAAGTGTTAAAGGGGACCTATTATGGCATCTAATACCTATTTTAAACAGGCCTTGAATGTCCTAAAAACAAGCTTTTGATTGTTTTTGCTAAATAAATTAGAAATTCAGCCTCTTGAGTCATGTCTATCTTCCCAGTTTCTAACCTCATTATCTATGTGGGATTCTGAGTGGGTGGGGCTATGATAATGAGGCACTGTGCTGAATGACGCCATACACCGCTACGAAAAAATGGTGGAAGCTCCGGCCGGCAGAGTTAGTTGTGGGCGTGGTTTCACGCGTTGCTTCTGTCGTGACGTCACCACAGGAGCAGAATCTGAACGGCTCGTAGATCCACATCACACTGGATGGCTCATCCGGGCGGCTGTACAGACACTGCAGAATTTGGTTGCTTTCCTCCTTCTCTGAGTTGGCAGGCTGAGGGGAGACCACTTTATATGTTAAAGCAAGAGAAAACGTGTTTTTCAGAATAGGTCCCCTTTTTCAGGCGTATATGGTTAGAGTAATCAGTAATTACTTTGCCAGAACAACAAAAAACAAAATCATTCTGAATATTCATGTTATGAAGGTCTGTTAGGCAATATACAGTGGGACACAATTTTGTCAGACACCAATTGTGCAAGCTATATCTCAACTATGAGAGACTAAATGAAAAAAAAAAAAAAATCCATAAAGTCATTTTGTGTGTTTTTTTTTTTTTTTTTGAGAAGAAGAATGTATTTGCAAATTATAGTGGACAATAAGTATTTGGTCAATAACAAAAGTTCATCACTACTTTGTTATATACCCTTTGTTGGCAATGACAGAGGTTAAACATATTCTGTAAGTCTTCTCAAGGTTTTCATACACTGTTGCTGGTATTTTGGTCCGTTCCTCCATGCAGATCTCCTCTAGAGCAATGATGTTTTAGGGCTGTCGCTGGGCAACACAGACTTTCAACTCCCTCCAAAGATTTTCTATGGGGTTGAGATCTGGAGACTGGCTAGAACACTGCAGGGGCCTCATTTATCAACCGTGCATAGAAAAGTTTCTAAATTCTGTCGTAGGAATGAAATTTAGAATGTGTGTAAGTACAAAAAAATCCGTAATTATGATTGGGCCGGAGCTTCGGGAGCTGCGTGCTGGCCTGCGGTCCCCACCCCCGGTCATCCCGTTGCTGCTTCCACCTGCCTGCTGTACTGTTGACGTCCCCGACCCCTAGTCTGGCCCTCGGCAGGAGGGTCCCCCCTTATGAGCCTGGTCCTGCTCAAGGTTTCTTCCCTCCTAAAGGGGAGTTTTTCCTTGCCACTGTTTGGCTTAAGGTTTTTCTCCCACTAGGGGAGTTTTTACCTGCCATTGTTTATGTAATAACTGCTCGGGGGTCATGTTCTGGGTCTCTGCAAAGCGTCTAGAGACAACTTTTGTTGTATTAGACGCTATATAAATAAAATTGAATTGAATTGAGTTTCTTTAATAACTCGGGCGAGGGTGCTGACAGAGGCAGTGCTGCAAAATCAACAAGACACCACCAAATCCATAAATGAAATAAGGGATCAACTGACCAACATCGCAAATACCTTACTGCAGATTCAATTCAATTCAATTCAATTTTATTGAATTGAATTCAATAAAATTCAATAAAATTCAGAATTCCACCAGACCCACCAGTCTGGTGGCACAGCAGGCAGCAGCACAGCAGGCAGGTGGAAGCAGCAGGGTCAGGGAAAGACTTGTGCTCCGTAATGCAAGCTACAAGCCACCCACGACCACCTGCAGGACAAAAGAGAGAAAAGGGAGGAGAAGGGGGGGCCAGCAACGGGATGACCAGGGGTGGGGACCGCAGGCCAGCATGTAGCTCCCGAAGCTCCGGCCCAATCATCAAGTCCCAGGTTGGGGTGCGGGGTCGGGGAAAGGTTTGAGAAGGGGCAGGGCCAGGGAGAGGAGTCTTGACGGACAAACCTCTCCCCCGCCTGCCCGGGCCGTTACCCTGCCCCTCTCACTCCCACGCTGCAGGTTCCGGTGTCCGGCAAAGGATGCTGCAACATGGACAAAAGAGAAAAAAGGGAGGAGAAGGGGGGGCCAGCACAAGATGAACACAGATGAACGAGTCACTTAAACAGATTGCTGCATGCACATCACAGATGTTAAATAAATAAACCTTAAAGCAGCACAACGTAACTTTCAGCTTTTGTTGAGTTTGGCGTCTCCTTTGGACAAAAGCGGTAGTGCTTTACCAGTAGTGTGGCAGGGTTCCTACCATGCTCCTCAAAGTTACATAGTGCCAGTGAAGGCGATACAGACCCCCTCAGACCATGACAGATGTGTCATTAAACCTGTTGGAAGTTGATGTACCATCACAATGACTCTGGAAATATTATATTAAGGTGGAAAAGTTACGTAGTGTCGCTTTAAAATGTTGAATGATGTTGACATTATTTTCCCACGCACACTTTCGATCTGAAATTTCTCACTTTTCAAAGATCGGCTAACAGGCAGACCTACCTAATATCTCTGTATGATCCTCTCTCTTGTTTGAATGGCTGCGGCATTAGGGGTGGGAAAGGCTCTGCGTTTGGCATTGGCTTGTCTGCTCTGGTGGGTGAACACTGTGACTCTTTTAATCGGTTCTATTTGTAGTTTCACTGTTCTACCAGTTCTACGCACACATCTGTGCATACGCACGGTTGATAAATGAGGCCCCAGTACCTAGAAATGTTTCTTACGAAGCCACTCCTTGGTTGAGGCGATGTGTTGGGATCATTGTCATGCTGAAAGACCCAGCCACGTTTCATCTTCAATGCCCTGCTGATGGAAGGAGGTTTTCACTCAAAATCTTATGATAAATGTCCCCATTAATTCTTTCCCTTACACGGATCAGTCGTCCTGGTCCCTTTGCAGAAAAACATCCCCAAAGCATGATGTTTCCACCCCCATGCGTCACAGTAGGTTTGGTGTTCTTTGGATGCAACTCAGCTTTCTTTCTCCTCCAAACACGACAAGTTGTGTTTCTACCAAAAAGTTCTATTTTGGTTTCATCTGACCGTATAACATTCTCCCAATCCTCTTCTGCATCATCCAAATGCTCTCTAGCAAACTTCAGACGGGCCTGGACATGTACTGTCTTCAGCAGGGGGAACGTCTGGCCCTGCAGGATCTGAGTCCCTGGCGGCGTAGTGTGTTACTGATGGTAGCCTTTGTTACTTTGGTCCCTGCTCTCTGCAGGTCATTCAAGGTCAAAGTCAAGGTCAATTTTATTTATATAGCACATTTAAAAACAACCGAGGTCGACCAAAGTGCTGTACAGTAGCCTATACATTAAAATGAAACAATACCAAAAAAAAATACAATACAAAGTGCAGAAACAATGAAATCACTAATATACTAGGGTGATCATTAAAATAGCAATAAAAATAGACAACTAGAACCACACCAGGTCCCCCGTGTGGTTCTGGGATCTTTACTTACCGTTCGTTATCATTTTTACCCCACGGGGTGAGATCTGGAGCCCCAGATGGAAAGAGATTATCAGTGTCTTGTATGTCTTCCATTTTCTAATAATTGCTCCCATAGTTGATTTCTTCACAACAAGCTGCTTAGATATTGCAGATTCAGTCTTCCCAGCTGGTGCAGCTCTACAATTGTGATTCTCATGTCCTTTGACAGCTCTTTGGTCTTGGTCATAGTGGAGTTTGGAGTGAGACTGTTTGAGGTAGTGGACAGGTGTCTTTTATACTGATAACCAGTTAAAACAGGTGTCTTTTATACTGATAACCAGTTAAAACAGATGCCATTAATACTGAGTGGAGGACAGAGGAGCCTCTTAAAGAAGAAGTTACAGGTCTGTGAAAGCCAGAAATCTTGCTTGTTTGTAGGAGACCAAATACTTATTTTACGAAGGGATTTACCAATTAATTCAGTAAAAATCCTACAATGTGATTTCTTGGATTCTTTCCCCCCATTCTGTCTTTCATAGTTGAAGTGTACCTACGATGAAAATTACAGTCCTCTCATCTTTTTTAAGTGGGAGAACTTGCACGATTGGTGTCCGACTAAAAACTTTTTGGCCCCAACGTAGCTTTCATTGCTATTCACATGAAACTCGGCTGCACCCGATATCCTGAAGGCCTGATCAAAGCCGTTAGTTGGACCACAAACATATCAAAGATCTGGGGGACAACTGATTTCCTGTTCCTAAACTTTGATAAGACTGAGGTTGTAATTTGAATTAAGCCTCCCCCCCACCCCGGGTTCCCCACACATTCCTAGGTCAACAATACTATAAAAAGTGCCTTTGCTGTTCACATAAAACCCAACTTATCATCATAAGCATATCATAAATGACACCATCCACGACTCTGTATGTCAAACCATTCAAAAGTTATGGCAAAAAATAGGAACTATGAAATATCGACCAGTCAGAAAAAGGGGCGGAGCCAATTTACACCAATGAAGGTTGAGGGCTCTAAACCAAGTCCAATGACATCACCCACGACTCTTTATGTCAAGCCATTCAAAAGTTATGGCAGAAAGTAGGAACTATCAAATATAGACCAACCAGATGAAGGGGGGGCGCGCTTTTTGGCGTCTATCGCCACAGTAACACTTTTGACTGAGAAAAGTAATGCGCATCGTCGCAGGATGGAGACGCACATTTTGATGTATAACACACCTGGGTGCACGTTACGGTTCGGGCTGCATTAACAGCCGAAGAAATGACATAAATTGCGCCAAAATTACATGATTAATTCAAAATGGCCGACTTCCTGTTCGGTTTCAGCCATGGCGCCAAGAGACTTTTCTTTATGTTGCGACATGATACAGGTGTGTAAAGATTTTCGTGCATGGGGTGCTGTTGAGCCATTAGGCCACACTCATTAATGCAAACCATTAAATATCACATTTTTTGCCAGGCCTGGCTTGCGTGCAAAATTTGGTGACTTTTAGGGCACGTTTAGGGGGGCAAAAAGGCCCTAATTTTGTCGGAAGAAAAACGAGGATAAAAACAAAAATGAGGGAAAAAAGCAACAATTCCTACAGATACAATAGGGCCTTCACACTGTAAGTGCTCGGGCCCTAATTAATTAGTATTTTAAGCATCTAGCTGTGCATGGCTTTATTTTCCTACTTGGTTCTGACGGTTCTTCAAGAACAAAAGAAAAGGGTCTAGTTGTTTTGTTTATTCCTATAACTACCACTGTTGCTGTTTATTGCTGTATCTAACAGCTTTACCACTGCAGGGGGACACCAGCATGATCCACAGAGCAGAGCCCCTTGCCTTTATTCCCTCCTCTTCTTTCCTTTCTTCAGCTCAATCCATAGTTCGGAGTATGCTCTATCTGTGCTCCATTGTTTTTTGTAGTTTAACAGTTCCAGTAGTCCAGTGCAGATTTTTTTTTCATCCGAGACAACTGACCAAAGTGGAGCCATTTCTCTAACCGCATCATTTTGACATTGTAATCCTTGCTTTTATCACAGCTTGTTTGGACTACCGTGATATACTGTATTTGGGTTAAGTCTGACGCTGTATTCAGGGCTGCAGCCAGTTCGCTCTCTGGGTGGCAGATCAATTGCTTGTCGTCACGACGACAAAGAGGAAGAAGAGAGATCAAGCTTTTTTTTTGTCTTTGCCCTACAACTTTAGAATGAGTCTGTGGCAGGTCGGGTGTTGCTCTGCTCCACCCCCTCCCACTCAATCGGCATCACAGGTGCTTGATTGCAAATTGGCAGCACCTGTTTAAGCACTGCGCTCCTGCAGGATGCATTCTCTCCCTGGCTTTGAACTGGAAAGACTCTGTGTCGGCGTGCTCCGGTTGTTTGGCGTGCTGTTCGCTTGGTGCTGGCGTGATTATTGTTTGGTCGTTCGCAAGTGTTGGCCATGTCAGTTGGGTTGCAGCTGAGACTGGATCGTGAGTGTTGAAGCTCTCTTTATCGCTGCGGAATTGGCAGCGGTTTTGTCTCTCCTCCTGCACTCTGAAGATGCACTGCACCGCTTATTGCTGACCATCACGGCCATCCAAGTTAAACCTCCGTCCTCCAGCCTTGGTGCAGCCGCTTCGTTTTCACTCTGTCTTCTACGCCATTGTTTTAATTCTGGTTGCAGCTCTCCACGCACCATCAGACTGAAGCCCCATCGCAATTGTTGTGTTGTCTCTTTGGTTGTTGTTTTACTGGTTTATTTCTTTTGTTTATTTTTGGTTAATTATTCATTTGCTTTCCGGTTCCTCCTTGGGCCAGCTGTTTAAAGCATTTTTCTTTCTGTTTATTTATTTTCTTTTTTTTTTTTTCTTATTCACTCACGTTGATGACAGTAACAGACACGATGTAGCTTAGTACCATAGGTTCGACCAGTCCAACAGTCAGATGTAAAATGGTGCCTTTTATACTGTGCTCCCAATCGCCTACACTAGATTCTTCCACTACAGAGGTAAACTTAAAATATTGTCCAATGGCTAATTTACCAAGTGACACTTTCCCCTTTACCTTTAGCTTTTAAGCTCCACTACTTCTCTGTTACTGATTTACTCCGGCCAATACCTATAAAATATATTTACAATAAATAAGCAAAACCATTAACACTTCAAGAATTCCCCCCCTTTCCTACCCGGCCACTTGGTCTCTCCCGGAACCTTTATCACCGTGCCCATGCACCCGGGGGAATCTTTTGGACGCGCACCCTGGAGCAGACACAGGACCACACAGGTAAGTGTTAACACAAACAACTTCGTACACACACAGCATTCCCACTTATCCCGCACGATATTGCACCACACATATTCCTCAAAACTCTGCACACGCTTCAGACTTATACTTGCAATTACACAGTCTTCTGTTGAAGCTGAACTTTGCTCTACTCTCTTGCAGGCGGTGCCGAGTGCCGCACCTGCCCGAAGGCATGCAATCGCCTAATAACTCAATAAATATACAATAAATAAAGCAAGTTCAATATCTGCATAAACTGTGCAAATACGCAATGTGCAAACTGTACTGTGCAAGCCTTGGTAAATAAAGTGCTATCGTGACTAAAGTGCAAAGTGCCGTTATTCATATACATTGTTATTGTGCCACAGAAAATAACCCACATGTGCAAAATGTACAAGTAACGAAATGCGCTTCGTTACATTTCCTCCCCCCTCTCCCGAAGGAGAACAGTACCTTACCCTGCGTTCACACTGAAAGCGTCACAGGCGTCATAGGCGTCTGGCTGCCATTCATTGTCTATGAAAAACGGGCGTCGAGAGGCGGCGGGGGCGGCGGGACCGGCGGGAGCGGCAGGAGCGTCGGGCGGCGGGACTGGCGCGTCAATTTGAAAGTTGAAAAATCTGAACTTTATGCAAATGAGCAGCGGCGACGCCGAGGCGTCGTCCAATCACACACCAGGATTCCCGAAGCGAGAAACCTCAATGCAGATTGTACTTTCATGTACACACAAACGTACACTGATTCACATGCGTACATGAGCAGACATGTGCACTAACAAACTAATTTTATCAGGAATTCATATATTTCATCCAGCAAACTGACATTTTGCTGGTTTGACTGCCGTTTTTACCTGAACTGCCCATGTGAAACACGTATCTGATGGGTGAGGAGCTGGATGGTCCCAACGATTTTATTTGCTACATTGATCCAACAAAAAATAATTAAAACCCGTGCTTATTAATCACAAAACACAGGTTAAACATCATGACTAAATCCGCTCCGACCCAGTGTGTCTGTGTTCACCGCACAGACTGCAGCTTCGCCTCATTTGTGGTGCGGTGCGGTGTGCGTCGCCACGTACCCCACGCCGTAGGCTCTGCGTTGGTGTGACGCGGAACCATAAATCAGCCTAGGCGGATTTATGGTTCACCGGGAGTGGGCTATGGCGGTTGATGTTGATCCGCGGACCAAACTTGTTAAGGAGCATCAAACTCACTCTTATCTACGCGGAAATAACGCTAAGATATAAAGAAGGCTTCCCAAAGTGTGATCTATGGTGAAATAGTAAAATTAAGATGTGTACGTTATATGGGAAGGCTGTTCCCTTCAGTTCTGCAGCGCAGCTTGAAACCCCGCCCACCCCCGCCCCGCTGCAGGCACTGATGCTTTCAGTGTGAATGCACCAAGCGGCGAGATGCTGGCGTCGGGACGCCCGTGACTCTTTCAGTGTGAACGAGGGGTTAGTCCTCAGACATCCTTGACAGACAGTCTGCCACCACATTGAACTTCCCTGACCTATACTGAACCGTGAAGTCATACGGCTGCAGGGCCAGGTACCACCCTGCAATACGCATGTTGGCATCCCTCATGCGGTGCAGCCACTGCAAAGCTCGGTTGTCAGTCTCCAACCAAAAATGTCGTCCCAGCAGATAATATCTGAGGGTGTCCCACTTCATCGCCAAGCACTCCTTCTTCACCGTTGAGTATCTTGTCTCCCTGTCCAACAGTTTCCGACTCAAGAACACCACCGGTCTGCTCTCTCTCTCCACCTCCTGCAGCAGCACCGCTCCCAGGCCGACTCCAGAAGCATCTGTCTGCAGGGTAAAAGGCTTGTCGAAATCCGGACTGTGGAGCACTGAGTAAGCACAGACGGCATCCTTGAGGTCTTGGAAGGCTCTGCCACACTCCTCTGTCCATCGCACTTTGTTGGGTGCTGAGGCTTTGGTCAGGTCATTCAATGCCATTGACCTGTCGGCAAAGTGAGGCACAAACTTCCTGTACCAACCGACCAGGCCCAAGAAACTTTTAACCTTCCTCTTCGTGGTGGGGACCGGGAAAGAATGGATGGCCTCAACCTTCCCCAGTTGTGGCTTGATCTTCCCAAACCCAATGATGTAACCAAGGTAAGCTACTTCTCTCTGTGCCACAGCACACTTGCGAGGGTTAATTGTCAGGCCAGCTGCTTGGATTCTCTGTAGGACTTGTTGTAGGTGGAACCTGTGCTCCTCCCAAGACTGGCTGAAAACCACCACGTCATCCAAATACGCTGCCGAAAAGTCACCAACATCCCTCAGCACGTGGTCCATCAGTCTTTGGAATGTGGCTGGCGCCCCCTGGAGCCCAAATGGCATGACCCTGAACTGATACATCCCAAAAGGCGTCCTGAAAGCGGTCAGTTCCCTAGCCTCTGGTGCCAAGGCTAGCTGCCAGTAGCCTTTGCTCAGGTCCAGCGTGGTGATGTACTGAGCTCTGCCCACTCTCTCCACCAGATCATCGATTCGGGGCATGGGGTAGGGATCAAAATTAGAAACTGTATTCAGGTATCTGAAGTCAATGCAGAATCTGAGAGAACCATCTTTCTTTGGCACGAGCACAATAGGACTACACCACTCACTACAGGAAACCTTGATTATCCCCAGCTCCAACATCAGCTTGATCTCTTTTTGCAGAACAGGAATCAATCGCTCCGGGATCCTGTAGCTCTTCTGCCGGACTGGAACATTTTCCATCAGCCGTATGTTGTGCTGGACCAACGAGGTGAACCCTGGTGTCTCCTTAAAAAGTTCTGGGTTCAGTAGTGGCCTTACCTCTGCCTGCTGAGTGGGAGACAGATGTGACATATCAACCTCCAGGGGTTCTGCTGCAGTGGTGTTTGTCGGAAAAAATTTCTCATTTGTGTCCTCATCCTGAACAGCCCGCACAAACAATTGTTGGATCACAGGCTCCGGCCGACCCTGGAACTCTTTAAGCAGGTTAACATGATAGTTCTGGTACTTTTTCCGCTTTTCTGGCATATACAGTTCATAAGTGACCTTACCCACTTGTTTGGAGACTTCATATGGCCCATGCCATTTTGTCAGCAACTTGCTGTCACTGGTTGGCAACAGTAACAGCACCTTTTGGCCAGGCTTGAAGACCCTCTCTCTGGCCTTCCGATCATACCAGACCTTCTGGTTTTGCTGAGCCGACCTCATGTTCTCCTGTACCAATGCTGTCATTTCCTCCAGTTTCTCCCTCATTTTGACCACATATGCCACCACATTGTCACTTTCTGGCTTTGGGCTCTCCCAATAGTCCTTCAGCAGGTCCAAGGGCCCCCTCACTTGGCGGCCATACAAAAGTTCAAATGGGGATAATCCTGTCGACGGTTGTGGAACTTCTCGGTAGGCGAACAACAGGTACGGCAGTCACTGGTCCCAATCAGCACCTGTGTGTGAGACAAACTTGCGCAGCATGTTTTTCAGTGTTTGGTTGTAGCGTTCAACCAGACCGTCCGTCTGGGGGTGGTAAGGGGTGGTCTTAATGCCCTTTACTCCTAACACTTGATACACTTGCCCCAATAGCTTTGACAGAAAGTTTGTCCCACAGTCTGTGAGGACCTCCTTAGGGATGCCTACCCTGGAAAAGAACTGTAAGAGACAGTTTGCTACCTGTCGGGCCTTGATGGTTTTAAGAGGAAAAGCTTCTGGGTAACGGGTTGCGTAGTCACAAATCACCAATATATAGCGATGACCTGAGGAGCTTCTCTCTAAGGGTCCCACAATGTCCATGCCTATTCTCTCAAACGGAGTGTCTATGATTGGTAATGACTGTAGTTGGGCACGTGCTACTCCTTTAGCTGAGGTGAGCTGGCATGTTTCACAAGAACTGCAGAACTGGGAGACTTGGCTATACATCCCCGGCCAAACAAACCAACCACCAATTCTATTGAGGGTCTTTTGGAACGCCATGTGACCGGCCCATGGGATAGAATGACCAAGCTCCATGACTTTATTCCTGAACTGCTGTGGAAGTGCTAAAGTCTCAGTATTTCCCTTCCTTTGGTACAACAGTCCTTCTTTAAGCACATAGGTAGCCTCATCTAGCCAGCCTGAGTTACCCTGCTTGACCCCCTCAACCTCTGTCACCTTGTCGAACCACTGTTTCAGTGTCGAGTCCTGTTTTTGCAACATCTCCAGATCTGGGGAAAAGTCCAAATCTAGCATACCAGGGGGTTTGGTTGGGCCCTCTGTCTCTTTCCTAGGGGCACCGAGCAACTTTTCTCTCCTTCTTTGTGCTTTCGGCTTTGATGGTTTTACCGGGCCTGCCTCCCAGTCTTCCCCCAAAAAAGGCAACTCCCTGAGGATTCCCTTTACACTCTGTGCTCTTGTCGTGACATTACAGGGTTTGACTGTTTCTGAGCTCTTGACCTCCTCTTCACACCTGTCAGGTCCACACTCTGCCTGGGACCTCTGAACCTCATCAGCCCTCATGTCCATCTCAACATCTGCCTGCTGCACCAGGTCATAGAGAGTGGGCACGTCGTTGCCTAAAACTACTGAATAAGGCAGTGTTGGCGCTAAAGCTACAGCCAGAAGAAATGTCTGGCCTCCTGCTGTCAGATAGACCTCAGCTGTGGGGTAAACATGTTCATCTCCATGAATGCATGCTATCCTCGACCTGTCCTCACTCCACTTTTCTCTGGGCACCAAACTAGACACAACCACTGTCTGGTAGCATGCTGTATCCAGCAAGGCTATCTCCCGCTGCCCATTTATCAGGACTGGTGCTGTTCTGCCTGCCTTACTCACAGTTTCTACTCTGGCTGGCCTTGGAACTGAACCCAGGAGAGCTGGCTTAGTGTGATTCATTGTTGGGCAAAATTGTTTGCTGTGGCCTAAGCCATTACAGTGGTAGCACCTGACTTCCCGTTTGACTGATCCTGGTGTTGGCTTTTTAACAGGACTTAGGGCTTGGGGAGCAAACTGCTGATTACTAGAGAAACCCCTACTTTGTGGCTGACCAGACCCCTGTTCACCCCCATAGGACTTACTTGGATAGGTCTGGTGGTTCTCCCAGCCAAACGTGGCACTCCGGCTCCCTCTTCTGGCCGACATGAAGACCTCTGCAAGGCGAGCTGCATCCTCTGCTGTCTTGGCGTCATGTTCTTTAAGCCATATCTCCAGCTCTGGATGGACCATCCTCAGGAACTGTTCCAGGATAATAGTCTCTGCAATTTCCTTTGCAGTTGATATTTCTGGCTTCACCCATTTGGAGAACAAATCTTTCAGCCGAACATACAGTTCTCGTGGAGTTTCACCTGGATCAATCTTCAGGGAACGGAATCGTCTTCGGTAGGTATCTGGAGTAATCTCGTATTTTGTCAGTATTGCCCCTTTAACTTTGTCATAGTTTTCAGAGTCTTTAATGTCCATAAGAACATAGGCACTACGAGCTTTGCCAGTGAGTAGGGGAATAAGGCGCATGGCCCATCCCCCTTTGGGCCAGCGGCAAACATAGGCCATTCTTTCAAATGTAGTCAGAAATTGTTCGATGTCATCCTCTGCTGACAAAGGAAGCAGTTTAGGCTCCCTGTGGGCTAGGGACTCCCTCACTGGCCTGAAACTTTGGCTGGTCATCTCACCTAGAACTTCACCATCATCTTCATCGTCATTATCACCATCATCATCGTCATCGTCGACTTGGTTCTCATGCTCATGTCCATTTTCTTCTCTCATGAGGTTTACTTGCTGCTGTATTTGTGCTGTAAATTGATGTTGCATGGCCTTCCATCGCTGTTCTTGCCGAGCAGACTCTTTTTCCATCTTTCGTTCTTTTACAGTCTGAGATCGAACAAGGTTTTTCAACAGACCTGTCAGCTCTTCCAGCTTCTCTTCTGCTGTAGCCTCTGCCCCAGGACCTGTATCAGCTGATGTGCACGCTCCATCATCTGGTTCCTGCTGTTCATCTGTCTTTCCTTTCCTTGTCAACATGCTTATTTTTTTTTCTTTTTGGTGTGGGCCCCAACTCCTGACACCACTTGTGAGAGGCGACCGGTAAGCGGCTGGATGATGTTGAACAAAGGTTGACGAGATGGTCAGGTTTCCCCAGATTCACATTTTTTTTTATTCACTCACGTTGATGACAGTAACAGACAAGATGTAGCTTAGTACCATAGGTTCGACCAGTCCAACAGTCAGATGTAAAATGGTGCCTTTTATACTGTGCTCCCAATCACCTACACTAGATTCTTCCACTACAGAGGTAAACTTAAAATATTGTCCAATGGCTAACTTACCAAGTGACACTTTCCCCTTTACCTTTAGCTTCTAAGCTCCACTAGTTATCTGTTACTGATTTACTCCGGCCAATACCTATAAAATATATTTACAATAAATAAGCAAAACCATTAACACTTCAAGAATTCCCCCCCTTTCCTATCCGGCCACTTGGTCTCTCCCGGAACCTTTATCACCGTGCCAATGCACCCGGGGGAATCTTTTGGACGCGCACCCTGGAGCAGACACAGCACCAGACAGGTAAGTGTTAACACAAACAACTTCGTACACACACAGCATTCCCACTTATCCCACACGATATTGCACCACACATATTCATCAATACTCTGCACACGCTTCAGACTTATACTTGCAATTACACAGTCTTCTGTTGAAGCTGAACTTTGCTCTACTCTCTTGCAGGCGGAGCCGAGTGCCGCACCTGCCCGAAGGCATGCAATCACCTAATAACTCAATAAATATACAATAAATAAAGCAAGTTCAATATCTGCATAAACTGTGCAAATACGCAATGTGCAAACTGTACTGTGTAAGCCTTGGTAAATAAAGTGCTATCGTGACTAAAGTGCAAAGTGCCGTTATTCATATACATTGTTATTGTGCCACAGAAAATAACCCACATGTGCAAAATGTACAAGTAACGAAATGCGCTTCGTTACACTAATATATCTGCTCTTTTGTACCTTTGATAATGTGTCTGTGACTCTGCTCTCCTCTTTTTGTTAATTTTTTTTACTTGCCAATGTTTCTCTAAGACTAAGACTAGACTAAGAGCGGTTCACAAGCTAATCATGGTGAAGAAAAAACCCAGGACCGTTACGTCGCCCGGATCAGCGTCACCGGGGCCCCTCCCTGGAGCCAGGCCTGGGGTTGGGGCTCGAAGACGAGTGCCTGGTGGCCGGGTCTTTGCCCATGGGACCCGGCCGGACTCAGCCCGAAACGGTGACGTGGGCCTGCCTTCCCGTAGGCCCACCACCCGCAGGAAGGACCGTGAGAGGCTGGTGCATTGTGGACTGGGTAGCGGTCGTGGCGGGTTGCCTCGACAACCCAATCCCTAGACCAAAACCCTCGCAGTAGGGACATGGAATGTCACCTCGCTGGGGGGGAAGGAGCCAGAGCTTGTGCGTGAGGTTGAGAGATACTGGCTAGAGATAGTCGGGCTCACCGCCGCACATAGCTTGGGCTCTGGAACCCAGCTCCTTGAAAGGGGCTGGACCATCCACTACTCTGGAGTTGCCCAGGGTGAGAGGCGGCGAGCTGGTGTGGGCTTGGTTATAGCCCCTCAGCTCAGTCGCCATGTGTTGGAGTTTACCCCGGTGAACGAGAGGGTCGTTTCCCTGCGCCTTCGGGTCGGGAAAAGGTCACAGCAGTGCGGAGTACCCGGCTCTCTTGGAGTCCCTGGGAGGGGTACTTGATAGTGCTCCAACTGGGGACTGCATTGTTCTGCTGGGGGACTTCAACGCTCACGTGGGCAATGACAGTGATACCTGGAGAGGCGTGATTGGGAGGAACGGCCTCCCCGATCTGAACCCGAACGGTGTTTTGTTGTTGGACTTCTGTGCTAGTCAGTTTGTCCATAACGAACACCATGTTCAAGCATAAGGGTGCCCATCAGTGCACGTGGCACCAGGACACCCTAGGCCGGAGGTCAATGATCGACTTTGTTGTCGTTTCATCTGACCTTCGGCTGTATGTCTTGGACACTCAGGTGAAGAGAGGGGATGAGTTGTCAGCTGACAACTCTCACCTCCGAGAGAACTTCTCTCAGATCCCAAGGGAGGCGTGGGACATTGTGTCCGAGTGGACCATGTTCTCTGCCTCCATTGTCGACGTGGCGGCTCAAAGTTGTGGACGCAAGGTCTCCGGTGCCTGTCGTGGCGGCAATCCTAGAACACGGTGGTGGACACCGGAAGTACAGGATGCCGTCAGACTGAAGAAGGAGTCCTACTGGGCTATGTTAGCCTGTGGGACTCCTGACGCAGTAGATAGGTACCGGCAGGCCAAGCAAGCCGCAGCTCGGGCAGTCCTGGAGGCAAAAACCCGGGTCTGGGAGGAGTTCGGGGAGGCCATGGAGGAAGACTTTCGGTCAGCCTCGAGGAAATTCTGGCGGACCGTTCGGTGCCTCAGAAGGGGGAAGCAGTACTCTGCCGGCACCGTTTATGGTGCGGGTGGGGAGCTGTTGACCTCAACTGGGGACATCGTCGGATGGTGGAAGGAACACTTCGAGGATCTCCTCAATCCGACTGACATGCCTTCCACTGAGGAAGCAGAGAGTGGGGATTCGGGGACGTGCTCATCCATCACCCAAGCCGAGGTCACTGAGGTGGTTCGTAAGCTCCTCAGTGGCAGGGCACCGGGGGTGGATGAGATTCGCCTTGAGTACCTCAAGTCTCTGGATGTCGTAGGGCTGTCTTGGTTGACATGCATCTGCGATATCGCATGGAGGAAGGTGACAGTACCGCTGGAGTGGCAAACCGGGGTGGTGGTCCCTCTTTTTAAAAAGGGGGACCGGAGAGTGTGTTCCAACTATAGGGGGATCACACTTCTCAGCCTCCCTGGGAAAGTCTACGCCAGGGTACTGGAGAGGAGAATACGGCCGATAGTTGAACCTCGGATTCAGGAGGAACAATGCGGTTTTCATCCCAGTCGTGGAACACTGGACCAGCTCTATGCCCTCCGCAGGGTGCTCGAGGGTTCATGGGAATTTGTCCAACCAGTCTACATGTGCTTTGTGGATCTGGAGAAGGCATTTGACCGTGTTCCTCGTGCCATTCTGTGGGGGGTGCTCAGTGAGTATGGGGTCCGGGGCCCTCTATTAACGGCTGTCCGGTCTCTGTATGATCGGAGCAGGAGTTTGGTTTGCATTGCCAGCAGTAGGTCAGACTTGTTCCCAGTGCATGTTGGACTTCAGCAGGGCTGCCCTTTGTCACCGGTCCTGTTCATAATTTTTATGGACAGGATTTTTAGGCGCAGCCAGGGGCCGGAGGGGGTCCGGTTTGGGAATCACAGGATTTCATCTCTGCTTTTTGCGAATTATGTTGTCCTGTTGGCTTCATCGGACAGGGACCTTCAGCATGTGCTGGGGCGGTTTGAGGCCGAGTGCGACGCGGCAGTGATGAGAATCAGCACCTCCAAAACCGAGGCCATGGTTCTCCACCGGGAAAGGGTGGCGTGCCTTCTCTGGGTGGGTGGAGAAGTCCTGCCTCAGGTAGAGGAGTTCAAGTATCTCGGGGTCTTGTTAACGAGTGAGGGAACGATGGAGCGTGAGATTGACAGACGGATCGGTGCAGCGTCCGCAGTTATGCGGTCGATGTACCGGACCGTCGTGGTGAAGAAGGAGCTGAGTCGAAAGGCGAAGCTCTCGATTTACCGGTCAATCTATGCACCTACCCTCACCTATGGTCATGAACTTTGGGTAGTGACCGAAAGGACAAGATCGCGGATACAAGCGGTCATCCGGGAGGAGCTCGGAGTCGAGCTGCTGCTCCTTCACATTGAGAGGAGTCAGCTGAGGTGGCTTGGGCATCTGTATCGGATCCTCCTGGACACCTCTCTAGGGAGGTGTTCCAGGCATGTCCCACCGGGAGGAGACCCCGGGGAAGACCCAGGACACGCTGGAGAGACTATGTCTCTCAGCTGGCCTGGGAACGTCTCGGACTCCCCTCGGAAGATCTGGAGGAAGTGCTGGAGGAAGTATCTGGGGTGAAGGAAGTCTGGGCATCTCTGCTGAGACTGCTGCCCCCATGACCTGGATCCGGATAAGCGGCAGAAAATGGATGGATGGATGGATGGATGTTTCTTTAAATAATTACTCAATGTTATGTCCTGGGTCTCTGAAAAGTGTCTAGATACATTTTGTCATTATATGAGGGAAGACACGACTTGTATCCCTCACAAGGCTTTTATTTAGCACTAACCGTTAACAGAAAAACAGAAAACAGCCCCAGCCTAATTGTAACACCCGCGAACTGTCAACGTTCACAAAGTGACGTCATCCAGTGACGTCATCTCCCGACTGTTGCCCAACGGGCCAACAGGCTAGATCTCACAACACATTTTGTATTGTAATTGATGCTATATGAATAAAATTTAATTGAATTAATTTGCCATATATTTTATATGAATCGCAAAGGCTGAATCCGATCACCGTTAACACTCCTGATGTCTGGTGTGAACGGTTCTTGATGTCATTCCAGAGCATCTCTAAATCTCTACAGGGTTAGTCTGGGCTCTGACTGGGCCACTCCAAAAGGTGAATTTTCTCTTTTCTCTTTGTTTTATTTGAAGCTGTTGGATTTACTTTCATTTATAGGGCCATCGTCCTGTTTCATCACCCAACTTTTATTCATCTTGAACCTTGACATTTTCCTGGAGGTTGTTTCCATAACCTTGACAATTCGTTTTCACCTTCATGGCAAAAAGTGGACCAGACCCTGATGCAGTGAAGTAAGATCATTTCGAATGTCAGACAATAAATGCATAAACATGCACAGAAAACAGTGACTTTAGCAGCACTGAACCTGCAAGTATGAGGCCCCGCCACTAGATGAAGCCGTTATCGCATCCTTGATGGTCTCAGTAAATTGATATATACGATACAATAACACTTTATTGTCCCCATAGGGAAATTTCTTTCTGACTCATTGTGCTGTGCTCTACACGCCTCCACAGTCTGTTCACAAAAAACATTTAAAACTGCACATGCGCCCACTGCGCATTATAAAATACTGAATACGTAATAAAAACACTCGCACAATCCCTGTATCCTCAACTCCCCCAGGGTTAGAATTTTAAGTTGAACAGCTAACTTCCGGAACCATGCTTAAAACCTAACCACAGTTTCCAACCCAGCCTGATCGATTGATATAATATATAAGATGTCATTACCCACAGTTACTGCAACTGAATGTTCAGCACTTGCAGCACTTTCTAACACCAACTTCACGTCAACTGTACACAACTTTCTCTCCCCCCCCTGCCAATATAGATAACTCATCACCTGACTGCTAAGATTGCTCACAAATGCCAAGTGCTGAGTTCGGTAACATTGCAGGATGTAGTAATATTATCTCCCCCTCATGAGTTTTTAATGAGAGGCTGAGCTTCAAACGTCCCTGTCTCTGACTGTTGATGCAGCAGACGGCTACAGCTGCTGTTGGCATGAGCATTTGACAGTAAAGACGGAAATTTGCTCGACATCGGAGTTGTATTTTTAGATATGAATGACACAAGTGGAAGTCTTGCCTTTGAGCCTCACAGGTGAACCAGCAGCTCCTGACAGACTGCAGCGCGGAGATGAAGGATCTGCCCTGAGGGTTCAAACAGGCTTCTGACAAATATTGTTTTTTGCTTTTATTGTTTGAAATTAGTTGTTAACCATTTCACAATAATTAATTAAAAAGTCTTTATTTTCAAAAATGTTTACCAAGTCACGGTTTGCCCTATGGTGCCATTGACCGGGTTTGATTTGGTGCCTCCGTCGATGCCTGACTTGAGAAAAATGATTATATACAAATGTAAGGAGTGCTTTAGAGGCACAGATAATAAGCTGATATTTCTTGATTGAATAGCAAGCTCTTTAAGGGTAATGAATGTGTTTTTGAGGAGATAAGATGGTCATAATGGTTAAATATCTGATTGTATTTACCGCTGCAGTTTAAATGTAAAGACAATGTGGCAAACCACCGTCGACTGTATAAGAACAACTGCACCTGTGACATAACCCATGGGTTTTGAAGACTGAGTTTTAAGTCTTAAATTCTCTTCTCTGACTGTTGCCATCTTACCACAGCAGATGCCATCCAACCCTTCGTTAATTCAAAAACCGTCACAACTTGGACCCCAGTCAGTTACCACAAGCCAGCTAATGTACCTTGGATTGTTTTATGCTAGCTAGCCTATGATGCCTAATAGCGCTACTCATTTATCCGTATTTCTGTTGTCATGATGGAAACATTTGAAACAAGTACATTCAAATTCAAATTGAGTGAAAATGTGTTACTTGTACCGTATTTTCGCGACCATATGGCGCACTGTGTGGAAAGGCGCACCCTCAGTTTTGTGTGTCATTTTTGGTTTTAAAACACACATATGGCGCACCGACCCAAAAGGCGCCGTCTACGGAGACGGAGCTGCACACACACGTGTTGCAAAACACACACACGCTAAAAATAGAGCGGAAGCAAAACTTAGTTTGATATTTTATTTCACTTTTCACATCAATCAAACCCTTCAAAGGTTCATATTCTGTTTCTGCATTAAAGAATTTAAAAAAAAACACCGGGGCGCTGCACATAAACCTGTCTCAGCCACTGATCATCTCCTCATCCATCCAGCCCTTTTCATTTCACTCTGGCTGTAAAAGTCTGTTTAGGCAACGCTTTTCTTTTAAAAATCACCATAGCCGCAGTTTCTGTCCATCAGCGTGGCAGGCCAGCACAAGATTAAATAAACTTTTCATACCCCGTTGTGCTGCGGATCCCGACCGCGCTGGACCGGGTCCGCTCCCCGTCTGCTCCCTCGTGCTGGCCCGGGTCCCGGTCCGCAACCCCCCACCCCCCCCCCCGCGCTGGTCCTCCTCCGCTCCCCCGCGCTGGACCCGCGTCCCGGATCCCGGTCCGCTCCCCGTCTGCTCCCTCGCGCTGGACCGGGTCCCGGGTCCCGGTCCGCCCCCCCCGCGCTGGTCCCGCGGCGGTCCCGGTCCTCTCCCTCGCGCTGGACCGGGTCCCGGGTCCCGGTCCGCCCCCCCCGCGCTGGTCCCGCGGCGGTCCCGCGTCCCGGGACCCTCGCGCTGGACCCGCTCACACACACGCGCTGTCGGGGAGCCGGTACCGGGTTGTATCCGGAGCTCCGCTCCGGTAATTCAGCTGCGCCAGTCCGAATTTCCAGACCTGGAATCAGCTTCTTGATCATCATCCCTTCATCCAGACACCCCTTTTCATTCGTCCTTATAATGACTCTGGCTGGAAACGTCTTATGCAAAGTTTTTCTTTTAAAAATCCCCATACAGTTTCTGTCCATCAGCTGCGCCAGGCCAGCGCCACATAAATAAGAATGTGTGTGTTTCGCTCCGCGAACACACACACCCGCGCATGTCGGGATCCGGTACCGGGTTTGTAACCGACAGATTTGGCTGCAAATCTCGGAGATGGAAGCTGATCCGACCTGACGCGTACCCCAGAAATCTCTGCTCTTAAAGCGGGCAGGAACCAGGTCATCGGACCCGCTTTGGGAACCAGGAAGTCTGGCTGCAGCAGCGCCCATCACCGCGGCTTTAACCGGGGAAAGTGACCGGTTCTGACCGGCCGGGACCGGAGGAGCCGGCCTGCACTGGTAGTAGGGGCTCCCGGGGAAAGACCACCGGCATTTCAGCCGGATTTGCCGCGGGGAACCGGCGATCGGACCCCGCAAACCCACGGCAGGTGCATGCTCGGTTCCCGACATGCAAAACACACGCTGCAGAACAAGTGTGCTTATTTAAAAATATAGCGGAGCAAAACTTAGTTTGATTGTATTTTATTTCACTTTACACATCAAGCAAATACTTAAAAGTTTTAATCATCTGTTTCGCATTAATCAGCTCAGTGGATGGTCTCATTCAGCTTCACCCGCCCCCTTCTCTTTTTACCGTTCTCATGGTGGCCGGCCTGACATTACCGTAATTTAGGTAATAGACACGGCGCACCGTTTCTTAAGGCGCACGGCACATTTAAAAAAAAAAAAAAAAAAAAATGTGCGCCTTATGGTCGCGAAAATACGGTAATATATCTGTACTTTTGACAATACATCTGTGCCTTTCCACCTCTCTTTTTGATCTCCCTTTTCCTGCTCTACCCAGCTGGTCTTCAGCAGGAGGTCCCCACTTATGATCCAAGACCTGGTCAAGGTTTCTTCTTATCTTATCTTCTTATCTATCTTTTTATCTGCCATTGTTTATGTAGTAATTGCCCGGGGTTCATGTTCTGGGTCTCTGGAAAGCGACAACTTCTGTTGTAATAGACGCTATACAGTATAAATAAAATTGAATTGAACTGAATTGTATCCCCAAGGGGAAATTTATTGTCGCAGTAGTCATGATTGCAGTCTTTTCAGAAAGTGATTGTAGAGGGTTATAGCTGTGGCCCCCCAGCAGATGACTGCAGATGCACTGGCGGTTCTAGGATTTTTCTGAAACAGGGGCCATTGTGAGGCCAAATGTAACCTTCAGGGGCCAACAGTATTACCACTATTTTCATCCAAAAATAAATTGGTGACAATGCAGTAAGCATTATCCAGCAGGTGGCCGTAAAACGTATTGACTGACTGAAAAAACAGGAAACATGCATCAAAAGGCTGTGACATCCAGTGTTTTATATCTATGGCTGGAGTGTCCATCAACTATACACAAGGTTACATCCCTGAATACTTGATTCCCTGCCATTGAGCATCTTCTGGACTATGAAACAGCACTCTGGCCTGTGGAATTAGTGTGAAATTACTGTGGACTGTGTGCCACAAGGCTGGGACTCATTCTTGAACCAATTTGATTCCCATCATAGTCTCACTAAATGTATTTACCCATCATAGCCTTATTGTAAACCATTTTTCTTTTCAAAATGCCACATGACCTTACCAATTTATTTATTTTGATACATAAAACACAAATAAAAACTAGATCCATATGGCATCATTACCTACAGGGATTACAGCTAAAGTTGAACATACATAGTATGTTCAACATACATACTATATAGGCTACTTAATATTTGAACACTTTACCAAGTCTACTTGGGTACTAACTATTTGGGAATGGATGGACATCCGTACATACTGTACATTGTACTCAGGGCTATAAATTAACTTTTTTCTTCATCATTAGCCAAGTTTGACTGGTAGATGTTAATTGTACTAGCCGAACATACAATCACTATCAGTCAAAGTGTGTAAACTTTCTTTTCTACCAGCCAAACTGAATTTAACCAGCATTTGGCCATGTTAATTGGTTGGCTGGTGTTCATTTAGAGCCCTGGTAGTACTGTTTGTGGCCATCTGGTTTTGCCTTATCTGCTACATCGTTTTTACTCTGACCTGGTGAGGAATGACTTGGACTAGGAGACTGGTACTGGAGTTGTTGTTGACCGTCGTGCTGTGGCGCTGGTGCCTGCGAACTTCGGCTGCTTTCTCCCTGACTTTCAGGCTTTCTTTTGATAAGAAACTTCATCCTCTCTGTCTCAATACCCGACAAACACGACAGTTTATGATTAACACAGAATATGAATCTCTTAATCTTTGAACAATCAGGTCAAAGTGCTACCCTAACAACCAAATTGCATAATTGTTATGGATTTCTTTCTTTGAACCCGAGCGAGTTAAACTTAGCCAAAAACACAGCGTAGTTTAATTGTAAACCAAAAAAACTCCCACAGGGAATCCACAAAGAGATGTACAAAAAAAAACTCCATCCTCTCTGTCAGCGCTTCCTCTTTGAGCAAGGTGGGTTGCATGAGCAGTCTGTGCATTGGCGTTTATACAGTCTATGATTAGGGCTCAGGGGCCTCTCTGGCATTATGAGCTGTAATAAAAACCAATGCACACAAGCATACGTGCCATCTTAAATGTTATAAATGCTTTGGTGAGTTGGTTCGGTTGATGTCCATGTTGTTAAGAGTATGGAAGTGTAGATTACAATATCTTCAGATCCTACTTAAGAAATAGGGGCATCTTGTGTTCTGTCTGTGTTACTACAAAGCCTGCAAATAACCCGGCAGGGTTTTGTATAAATTAGTGTAAAATCCATCTTCCCAGGGTTTTTCTTTATACCAGAGAACATAATATAAAATTTAATCCATAGTTCAGAATCATCAGAGGGGTGTGCACCCGTTTATGAAGATCCCGATCTTTTTTTGGTGAACAAATATCTATCTATCTATCTATCTATCTATCTATCTATCTATCTATCTATCTATCTATCTATCTATCTATCTATCTATCTATCTATCTATCTATCTATCTATCTATCTATCTATCTATCTATCTATCTATCTATCTATCTATCTATCTATCTATCTATCCATCATCCATCCATCCATCCATCCATCCATCCATCCATCACCTGGGGGATGCAGGAGTGTGAAAAAAAAATTGCTTTCGTGGTAGGAAGTTTTCACCCTAATTTACTCCAACCCCTTGCCAGACAGGAGTATTTCAAGCAGTTTGTCATACCTGTAAAGGGACTTCACGAATCTGTCTTGCCTTCCTCAAGGTCTTGGAGGGGAAAAAGGGACTGAGGCAATCAACCTCTCTGCAGAAATAATCATATTCTGCAGCCTGCATTTGTCTTTGCAGTTGCAGCACAGTAGCTTACCAAACAAGGATGTTGGTGGTGAGGATGGACTCAGCGGTGGCAGCGTAGAAATGAACCAATTATCTTTGGTTTAAATTTCCTCAATTGCCCCAGGTTGTAGGTTACACTCTCTTTTGTTCCTTCTTTATGAGGGAGCTGATGTTCAGCTGTCACCTCAGGTCCTGGGGGATGATGGAGTCCAGGAAGCAGAAGGTCTCTACATTGCCTATTTGAGAATCATACGGGGTGATTTGAAAGTGTGGGCACACTCTTCCTGCAGTCCTCACCAATCTCACTGCTGTATTTAAAGCACTAAGCTTCAGGTTGTTCTCATGTGCCCTCAGATGGTTAGTCTCCCACTAGAAGCTCACTAATTTACTACATTAATAAATAAATCTGTTAATCTAAATCAGATTCTGATAAAAAAAAGTCACTTTTGTGCAGCCAATATTGAGAAAAAGCTGTAATATCTAGATATACAGCAAACATTTAAATATACAAATGCAAATGAACACAGCAATTTGATTATAAGCAGTTTTTATGATAAAAAAATTAACAATCTACAAAAATATTCCAGTACGCATTATTAAAGATGCCATAATTAATGGTATAAAAGTATAGAACTGGCTTGTATTATGATGATTATGGTTTAATTATGTCGTTTTTAAATTGTTTTGTTTTAATGTGGATTTTTATGAAAAGCACTTTGGTCACCCTGTGTGTTGTAAAGGGCTTTATAAATAAACATTGATTGATTGATTGATTGATTGATTGATTGATTGATTGATTGATTGATTGATTGATGTCAAAGGGACTATCAGAATATTCTAACCTTCAAAGAGAACTTCCAGAATAGTATACCCGATGACTGGAACACTGTCTCGTTGCCTATTTGTCAATTTTACCCTTTAACAACTTCAAAGTCAGCTACCGCACAAGTAATATTTTTCTTTGAGTAATTATTTTGAATAAAACACCAATTCAAGAATCATGTTTTTCTCTCCTGACATCAGCTGCCTGACATCAAGCTACTTAACCAGTGAAGAGGTAAGATGTGGTTCCTTTGAAAACAAGTACATTTCACTGTGGATATATTTACCATATCTTAATGTCCACAAGATTCCCTATAATTTTAAAAGCTTTCTGACGTTATAAAGGGAAAACAATCAGGGTTTCACATTTAACGCATTTAAAACTCTGTAAATCTACAATTGACAGCATACAATCATAATGTCATTTTATACCAAATATTTAAGTTGTATGACACGTCAGTAAAATCATTAGTTATGTGTTAATCCAACAGAAGTTTCAAGGTTCGTTTTGCTTCTGTATCCAGATTATCCAACATTGTATCTGGAGTAATAACTTTGTTCCAAGTGTAAACAAGCCTCACAGTCCAAATTTTCTATTAAAAAGATCTGCATTAAATTATACTGTATTTTAATATTAGTGGATGTGTTACTGTTCAGACTGTTTTATTGTACATTTACTTTCACACTGTAAAAACAGTCTGTAAAAACTTGTGTACTGCCAATACAGAGAGAGCATGGAAAGTGTCAGACTCCTGTAAAATCCAAATTTATACTTTCTCACACATGTTTACCTAAAGCAGACACAAGACTATACATTTTTGTAACTAAGAGTTGTTTTATTTTTTAAATGTATTTCATTCATCTCTAAAACAAACATGTATCAGACATATATCATCACTAAGCATTAGAATCAGTTGTCAGAGTTTGTGGGTGGAAACAATGGGGTGACCTTAGGTGGTGGACCTGCAGTAACCTGATCAACTGAAAACAGCGGCACAGCTGGTTTACTTTGTACTGGCTTCAGCTTGGACTGTGAAGGATAGTCCAACTTGAGAGGGTTGATAACTGCAGTCGTAAGATCCAATAGAGAAACAGCCTTTTTCAACACCCTTGTGTCCGATTCCGGTCTCAGAGGCCCAGTCGACGTATGTCGTTCTTTTCCATGTGTAGAAGGACAGACATTGCCATCCTTTCTTTTCTGAAGCTGTTTTGGCTGATCCTTGGAGCTGGTTAGTGGATTTGGTTTAGATTTCAGGTTACAACGGCTGCAGACGAGAGATTAAATAGTCGCTCAGCCGCTCCGCTGTGGCTTGTTATAAAACTAATGATTTCAACTGAAAGCACATTAAAGGGGACATATTATGGCATTTAATGTATATTTTAAACAGGCCTTGAATGTCTTAAAAACAATCTAAAGCTTGTTTTTTCTACATAAATCAGAAATTCAGCCTGTGGGCCGTGTCTATAGTTTTACCGCGACTAACTAGGCCCTCCAGAAAAACGCGATTGCGCGATCGCATAATTCATTGCATAATCAGCCAAATGGCGCAGATTACGCGGGGATACATTTATTCCTGAAAGGGCGCATATTTCCCGCGATGATCGCATATGTCCACGCTGAATATGCGAATTATGCGGGGATTATGCGGGGCTCGCTTGATTTCACCGCATCATCGCCGCACATTTTCGCATAAAGTTTGGAGAAAGGGGGAAGTGTTGTGAGTGACATGTCGGGACACCCGGTCGCGACGTGCGGGACCCGCCCGGGGACCTCCGCACCCCTCGCAGAAACCGCCACCCCCACAAACAGCAGCTCTCACCCGCGGGGGTGAGAGGAAAAAGGGAGTGCCGTCTCCGTCGAGCCCCCCGCCTGCGCGGTGGGCGCGGCTGCCGGTGGACTCAGGTCTCCGTGCTGACCGCGTACCACTGCGCCTGCGAAGGCCGGCGGAGGCGGACGCACGCTCCCATCCACTTGGGGGATCTTGGCGGCGGACGCGTGGGGTGACGGAGCTCTGGCTCGTCCCCTGGCCGCGCCGGCGCGCCCGGCAATCACCCGAGCACTGAGCCGCGGGCTGGAGGGAGAGAGACGGCCGGCCCCCGGGCCGCCACCGCCCCTCTCCTCTCCACCTGCGCTCTCCTTTTTTTTTTCTCCTACGACCTCAGATCAGACGAGACAGCCCGCTGAATTTAAGAGGGAAGAAATCCGCAACTTCCTGCATATTTCGCATATTTTGCAACTTTCCGCATATTCCACGACTTCCTGCATATTCCGCAACTTCCAGCATATTCCGCAATTTCACCGCATAAAAGCACATAAAAAACCCGCACATTTAATCGCATAATCAATGATTTTAGCCCGCAGAATCAATGATTTTAGCCCGCAGAATCAAGGATTTTTGCCTGCGTTTTTCTGGAGGGTCTATCTAACCCCTTTTTCTGTGCTCCATTCTAAGGGAAGGGGGGGGGTATGATAATGAGGCTCTGCGCTGATTGGCTGCTTGAATGACGTGTAGCAGGGGAGGAGACAAAGCGTCGCTCCGGGGAGAATAGCAGCTGCTGCGTAGCAAAGCGTGTCCACGGTTCTGCGTTAAATCGACACGTACCCTACGCCGTAGGCTCTGAGTTGGTGTAACGCGGAACCATAAATCAGCCTTTAGTCACCTCGTCTTCACACTAATTCACACAGGAAGATTGAATTTAATTCTAAACAGTTACACCACAGTTATTTACTCCGATTCCTCATCATTTCACTTCTTATGTTACAAGACAAATGAATCATGTAACACTAAAGAAATCACAACACTGAATTTTCACAAATGGCAACTTTATTGTTAAAATATATAAATAAAATGTATGCACTATTGCTGGCTCAAGGAAGGACCGCGCGTCTTCTGAATGTGAACAGCTCCAGGTGCTTGAAAGATCTGAAACCACAGAAGAAAAATGTATTACGGTACTGAGCCGCCAGCTCCCCCAGCTCCCCCGGAGCCCCCAGGTTCGGATCTCCGGGTTTGGAGCTCGTAACCCGGAGTTCCTCGACGGTCCGGTCCGTATGCGGTGCCGGGGCTCCGGAGCTAAGCTAAATACTTAGCCCATGCAAAGATCATACAAATATAAATGTATGTACAAATATAAAAAAAAGGAACTTACCGCGGACTCGTGTGCAGTTGCCGGGTCCGTGCTGTGGGATCTGATCCTTTTATGAGGGTAAATGTCGATGCAAAATCTCATTTCTACTCTCCCTCGCTGTTCAAACCGGGGGAAAACAGTCACCGCTTGTAAACAAGGGCGGACGCCCCGGCCGGCTGAGCTGGTTGTGGGCGTGGTTTCAGCAGCGGAGGAGACCGAGGGCGTGGTTTGCATTTTGCTTACGTAAAAAAAAAGCACAAATCGAAACGGCTCACAGAAACCACATGACACTGGGGGACTCAGTTGGGCGGGGGGGGGCAGACCTTGCAGATTTTCATGGGGTAGCCTATCATCTTTTCTGTGTTGGCAGGGTGAGGGGAGACCACTTTATATATGTTAAAACAAGAAAAAACATGTTTTTCATAATAGGTCCCCTTTAAAGCATAATTAACTGATTTCATATTTACGTTTTTGGGTAACCGTGGTATAAGCGGGATAATGCCCTTCGAGGTGAACATTAACATAAATATATGGATTATCCCTTACTTATTCCAAAGAAAAAATTATGTTTGAACAGCATCTTCCAGAAATTGAGAATCTGCTTGTGGAAATTTGAAGCCCCATACTAATAACTGAAAAAAGTGATATTATTTATTAGCGTAGCCTACGCCGTAGGCTCTGCGTTGGTGTACGCGGAACCATAAATCATCCTTAAGGAACAAAAGGAACAAATCACTCTATTTACAAAATTGGATCGACAAAAATATAATTTATATAAAAGACTTATTTAACCCTGTTACAACCAAAAACGTAATAACGGCCAATGACGTAATAACTGCCAATAACGTAATAATTTTGGCCATTTCAAATGTAATAAAGCAAATAGTGTAATAATGTGCCAATAATGTAATATAATAATGTAATAAGATAATGTAATAAGGCATTACATTATTGGCTGGTTATTACGTTATTGGCCTGGTATTAAAAAAAAACCTTTCAAAATGTAATAACTGGTGCCGATAATGTAATAACACATAAAAATGACAGCAGCTCTTGGAAATAAAGGCTTTTGTGAAGTTTTTGTGCAGTTTGCTAATCAAAAATAGGTAGCCTATAGTGGATGACACAGTCATCATATTTATTCATCCAAGATATGTACTTTCACCTCTCTCTTTCTCGATCTCTCACTCACTTCTATCATGATATGTTTGCAAACAGACGAAGTAAGCACTGTAGGCTATCAACAACCTCCAAAACATAACCAAATGTGTGTATTGAATGGTGTCTGCCAGCCAGTTTATGTTTCAGTCAACTTCCTGCCTCAGACAAACCATTGGAAATATACAGTGTGGAATGTGATAATCCCAGCATGGCTCGGAGGAGCAATGGAGTTGATTTGTTTTTTTGTCCAACTTGATGGTTATCTCCAGAACACCTATAGTATCTGAAGTTCCAAATAAATTGGCAGCACAAATACACATTCAGAAATTTCTTTCTCAAAGAAACAGTTTTCTTTCACAGTACCCATGGTTGACCACTAGGTCGCAAAGTCATGTCACGATAACCAGGTGATGTGACTGACATTAGACTTTCTCTGCAGACTTGGGGAACTTGTTGCACTGTGTGGAAAGGTAGGTAAATAATTATATGATTTAGCTAGTTAATACTCTTAATTTCGTTGGAACCCCTCTTCATAAATATAATAAGCTAAGGACATATAAACATTGAGAGCATAACAACAGAAAAATAGCTAGCTAGCAAAAATGCTAACATCACATGTGCACAGTTGTAGGCTACCGTATAAGATATATCAGTAAATATTGTGTTTTTTTGTGTATTATTGCAAGTAATATCTGCAATAAGATGGCTAAATGAGGCTAGGTTTATCCAACAGGTGTTGCAGTGTAGGAAAATGAATTAAATAGTGTTAGTGTTACAACTCTTAAGATATGATGATATGATGCATGTGCATATACTTGTATTATAATGTGTATTGAAGATTAATTTAGAGTTATGTTTGTGTGTATGTTTATGTGTAGTCTATCTTAAATGTACATTCAAAGATTAATCATTCCACATTAGCTAAACCTGGTACAAAAATGAAACTTAATAACAAAATGAAGACTAAGTGAAAAATATGTACGATAACCTGATGGGTTCATCAGCCTGCTTTACCATGAAAAATGCTGAGATACAGCTAAAAAGCGGATTTCTGTGAAAACACTGTTTTACCTTCTGATTTTTTAAGGCAAGCTATTGAAAACGTCAGAAAATTGAAGGAGAGAGTCTATATAGTTGATGACTTTAACAGTATATTGGGCCTGTGTCTTGCATACTTTATTTAACTTTCTTTTGTAGCAGTATCAGGTCATACTGTATCACCCTCTGCTTAGAGTTAAAAAGGGAATAACTTTGTCTCTAATGCCATTGCCTTCCTGTAGGCCCACCACCCGCAGGAAGGTCCATGAAAGGCCGGTGCATTGTGGGCTGGGTAGCAGTCGTGGCGGGGTGCCTCGACGACCCAATCCCTGGACCAAAACCCTCACAGTGGGGACATGGAATGTCACCTCGCTGGGGGGGAAGGAGCCGGAGCTTGTGCGTGAGGTTGAGAGATACCGGCTAGAGATAGTCGGGCTCACCTCCACACATAGCTTGGGCTCTGGAACCCAGCTCCTTGAAGGGGGCTGGACCCTCCACTACTCTGGAGTTGCCCAGGGTGAGAGGCGACGGGCTGGTGTGGGCTTGGTTATAGCCCCCCAGCTCAGTCGCCATGTGTTGGAGTTCACCCCGGTGAACGAGAGGGTCGCTTCCCTGCGCCTTCGGGTCGGGAAAAGGTCTCTCACTGTTGTTTGTGCCTACGGGCCGAACAGCAGTGCGGAGTACCCGGCCTTCTTGGAGTCCCTAGGAGGGGTACTTGATAGTGCTCCAACGGGGGACTCCATTGTTCTACTGGGGGACTTCAACGCTCACGTGGGTAATGACAGTGATACCTGGAGAGGCGTGATTGGGAGGAACGGCCTCCCCGATCTGAACCCGAGCGGTGTTTTGTTGTTGGACTTATGTGCTAGTCACAGTTTGTCCATAACGAACACCATGTTCAAGCATAAGGGTGTCCATCAGTGCACGTGGCACCAGGACACCCTAGGCCGGAGGTCAATGATCGACTTTGTTGTTGTTTCATCTGACCTTCGGCCGCATGTCTTGGACACTCGGGTGAAGAGAGGGGCAGAGCTGTCAACTGATCACCACCTGGTAGTGAGTTGGATGCGCTGGCGGAGGAGGAGGTTGGACAGACCGGGCAGACCCAAACGGATTGTGAGGGTCTGTTGGGAACGTCTGGCTGAGCCCTTTGTTAGGGACATCTTCAACTCCCACCTCCGGGAGAGCTTCTCTCAGATCCTGGGGGAGGCGGGGGACATTGAGTCCGAGTGGACCATGTTCTCTGCCTCCATTGTCGACGCCGCGGCTCGAAGTTGTGGACGCAAGGTCTCCGGTGCCTGTCGTGGCGGCAATCCTAGAACCCGGTGGTGGACACCGGATGTACAGGATGCCGTCAGACTGAAGAAGGAGTCCTACCGGGCTATGTTGGCCGGTGGGACTCCTGACGCAGTAGATGGGTACCGGCAGGCCAAGCGAGCCGCGGCTCGGGCAGTCCCGGAGGCAAAAACTCGGGTCTGGGAGGAGTTCGGGGAGGCCATGGAGGAAGACTTTCGGTCGGCCTCGAGGAAATTCTGGAGGACCGTTCGGCGCCTCAGAAGGGGGAAGCAGTACTCTGCCGGCACCGTTTATGGTGCGGGTGGGGAGCTGTTGACCTCGACTGGGGACATTGTCGGACGGTGGAAGGAATACTTCGAGGATCTCCTCAACCCGACTGACATGCCTTCCACTGAGGAAGCAGAGGGTTGGGGCTTGGAGGCGTGCTCATCCATCGCCCAAGCCGAGGTCACCGAGGTGGTTCGTAAGCTCCTCGGTGGCAGGGCACCGGGGGTGGATGAGATTCGCCCTGAGTACCTCAAGTCTCTGGATGTCGTAGGGCTGTCTTGGTTGACACGCCTCTGCGACATTGCATGGAGGAAGGGGACAGTACCGCTGGAGTGGCAAACCGGGGTGGTGGTCCCTCTGTTTAAAAAGGGGGACCGGAGAGTGTGTTCCAACTACAGGGGGATCACACTTCTCAGCCTCCCCGGGAAAGTCTACGCCAGGGTACTGGAGAGGAGAATACGGTCGATAGTTGAACCTCGGATTCAGGAGGAACAATGCGGTTTTTGTCCCGGTCGTGGAACACTGGACCAGCTCTATACCCTCCGCAGGGTGCTCGAGGGTTCGTGGGAATTTGCCCAACCAGTCTACATGTGTTTTGTGGATCTGGAGAAGGCATTTGACCGTGTCCCTCGTGACATTCTGTGGGGGGTGCTAAGTGAGTATGGAGTCCGGGGCCCTCTATTAAGGGCTGTCTGGTCTCTGTATGATCGAAGCAGGAGTCTGGTTCGCATTGCCGGCAGTAGGTCTCCAGCAGGGCTGCCCTTTGTCACCGGTCCTGTTCATAATTTTTATGGACAGGATTTCTAGGTGCAGCCAGGGGCCGGAGGGGATCCGGTTTAGGAACCTCAGGATTTCATCTCTGCTTTTTGCAGATGATGTTGTCCTGTTGGCTTCATCAGACCGGGACCTTCAGCATGTGCTGGGGCGGTTTGAGGCCGAGTGCGACGCGGCAGGGATGAGAACCAGCATCTCCAAAACCGAAGCCATGGTTCTCCATTGGGAAAGGGTGGCGTGCCTTCTCCGGGTGGGTGGAGAAGTCCTGCCTCAGGTGGAGGAGTTTAAGTATCTCGGGGTCTTGTTCACGAGTGAGGGAACAATGGAGCGTGAGATTGACAGACGGATCGGTGCAGCGTCCGCAGTTATGCGGTCGATGTACTGAACCGTCGTGGTGAAGAGGGAGCTGAGTTGAAAGGCGAAGCTCTCGATTTACCGGTCAGTCTACGCCCCTACCCTCACCTATGGTCATGGACTTTGGGTAGTGACCGAAAGGACAAGATCCCGGATACAAGCGGCCGAGATGAGTTTCCTCCGCAGGGTGGCTGGACGTTCCCTTAGAGATAGGGTGAGGAGTTCAGTCACCTGGGAGGAGCTCGGAGTCGAGCCGCTACTCCTTCACATTGAGAGGAGTCAGCTGAGGTGGCTTGGGCATCTGTACCTGTACCTCCTGGACGCCTCCCTAGGGAGGTGTTCCAGGCATGTCCCACCGGGAGGAGACCCCGGGGAAGACCCAGGACACGCTGGAGAGACTATGTCTCTCGGCTGGCCTGGGAATGCCTAGGACTCCCCCCGGATGAGCTGGAGGAAGTGTCTGGGGTGAAGGAAGTCTGGGCATCCCTGCTGAGGCTGCTGCCACCGCGACCCGGGAACGGATAAAGCGGAAGAAGATGAGATGAGTGAGTCTAATGCCATTGCAGATATTTGACATATCTGGAAAAAATGAGAATACTGCAAACAGTCTTTATCCTCTCCTGCATCATTTTGGAATGCAGAGGACATGGACAGAGACCAATGTCCGATGAGACCTACTGCACTTGTTCAACTGTGGCGGAACAAGCAACGTTACGCGCTCAGTGAAGATGTTCAGTCACTTACATTTGATGGAAAATTGGTACCCAGGAAGTCATCGATCTCTGCACTTGTAAATAAGGCTCTAGATGAAACAAAAGGCTCTGGTGTAAGAACATTAAGCCTACTCCTAAGGGGAAAGTACTTTGGCATCAGCCGAGCAAGTGTTAAAAACAACTTGTACCAAACAAAACGTTACCAACTTCACAAAGCAACATTCCGGAACAAATCCATTCCAAAATCGATCAGGGCCAAAGCAGTTCAAGAGTAAAATCAGGTAGACCTTGTTGACATGGCTGGATGGAGGGTCAAGTATGGCCGGGTCACATATAGGTACATCCTGACTGTAATAGACGTGTTCAGTAGATATGTATGGCTAAGACCACTGAAAGGTAAACACAGTGCAGAGATTGCTAGACACCCTGAGGAAATTTACAATGAGCTCAAAGGTGCTGTAAAAAAACTTCTTACAAGTGAAAATAATTCAGCTCGCCATACCATCCTCAGAGCCAGTGTAAAGTGGAGAGAAGTCACCGTGTCCTAAGGAAGAAGATAATGTATGACCTAGTCCAATACCAAAGAGGAGGAGTCAACTGGGTTAACCACTTGCCAATTTATGCAAAGATAATGAATGAAGACCCAAAGGAAGTTTTGAGTTGGATGTCTCCTTTTCAGGTTTATTATGGAAGGCAAAGTCCTGCATGGACCAATCAGGAAGTTCTTGAAGAACCCTGTCCACCAGGCAACAAAGCATTGCCCACCCAAAGGCAGAGACTTTTATTTGAGGACAAACGAAATAGGATCAGGAAAAGGGCAAAAAAAGCAACCCAACATTGCATACGTCGAAAGACGTAAGACCCTATCTGGGAAGTTTAACCCCTCGATATATAGGATACATGATCATGTGTTGGTCAGGGTGAAGAGTGCCCATCACAGAGTCTCACAGAAACATTTTGTGATACCAGGTGTGGTTGTGGCAAGAAACCGTAAGTTGCACAAATACAAGGTTGAGTTTCAAATGCCCTATAGCCCAGTTTCTGATGTGACCAGTGCAGAGGTGGGTAGTAACGAGTTACATTTGCTCCGTTACATTTACTTGAGTAAGTTTTGGGAAAATTTGTACTTTTAGGAGTAGTTTTGAATCACTATACTTTTTACTTTTACTTGAGTAGATTTGTGAAGAAGAAACTGTACTCTTACTCCGCTACATTAGGCAACGTTGAGCTCGTTACTTTTCTTTTATCCCTTTTATCCGCGTACGCATCAATCCCTCTCTCTCAGTGAGAGAGCGGCGCATTTATTGAAGGCTGATTTATGGTTCCGCGTCACACCAACGCAGAGCCTACGGCGTAGGGTACGCGGCGACGCGTAACCTACGCCGTCGATTTAACGCGGAACCATAATTCAGGTTTAGTCACAGCGAGAGAGGGGTCCGCCAGGCTCTACCACGTGACTGTGTTTCACCAATCAAACGTAGCTGCGCCGTGTAGTCTCGTCACGTGACCATATTCATTCTCAGTCGGCGGGAGAGGATTGTTGTCTACAGTTAAAATTAATCCAAAATGTCACTCATCAGCAATGCAGACGCAGACGAAAAGGAACACCCCTGGCCTCAGATTAAAACCATGTTCACCTTAAAAACGGTGGGAAACACCAGCTACAATATGCAGTGTCTTCATTGTTTGCCTAAACAAACGGTCATTTCAGCGTTCAAGAACTCGACGTCTAACTTGAGGAAACATGTGGCGGTAAGTTTCCTAAATTAGTTTTCTTGTTCTCTTTTTGCTGTGAATAGGCAAATGTTTGTCTTTTAGGTTACATTATTTTTAAAGGGGCAAAAAGCGATTTCATTTCACTGCTAGGGTTCATTGTGTTCTGCCTGTACATCAAAGCAAAGTGTCTCATCAGCCACGCCAAAATAAACTTTAGATTTTCATGTAATAAAGTGATTTAAAGAAATAACAACATCATGATGCTGATTCATAAAAAGTATGAATTGATGCTTTGTCAGGTCTGCCTGCAAGACAACAAGCTAAAAACTGTTAAAATGTTTGTTTAGTGAATGAGTTCTGGTGTACAGAAGCGTATTGCATTCAATTGAAAATAAAATCTGCTCTGTTTTTCTGAATTAACGAGTTCCTTATCTCAGAATTCTGAAAAAAGTTTAAAGAAAAAAAAAATCGCTTTCCGTCTGAACAACCACAAAGTCGACAAACTAATAATACCATCTATATAACTTAAAGACAAGAGTATCTCCCAATGTTTCAAACCGAAAGCAAAATAAAACTGGATTAAACTGGACAGGAACATGTTTGCTTCCATGAAATCGAGCTCTCAAGCAAATGACAACTTCTTGAAAGTTGTGAGGAAAAACAGAGCAGATTCTTTTTTTATTAAAACTTTTCTCTGAATTCTGAGATAATTATCTCGTTAATTCAGAAAAACAGAGCAGATTTTTTTTAATTAAAACTTTTCTCTGAATTCTGAGATAATTATCTCGTTAATTCAGAAAAACAGAGCAGATTTTTTTTTTCTCAAGTGAATGCAATACGCTTCCGTACTGGTGGATCCGCGCTGCATGGAGAAATTTATTGATGAAGGGACCAGCTTGTACAGTGGGCTGCAGAGAGGGGATTTTTTAATCAAGAAATTATGAATATCGCTTATTGCACCTTTTAAACATTTCTTATGTTTATTTATGTATGTTTATATTTTTACCTTTTATTATGTTAAAATATATAGGCCAACCAACCATTTTCCGTGGTTGAGACACCATCCTTCAAGACTTTGATTGAAACCTTACAACCTCATGCAGTCATGACGAGGAAAACATTATGCGGAAGAATACAGGAAGCTGCAAAACACAAGAAAAGCTTAATAATCAAAAAGCTGAGTGCGGTGAATTATGTTGCTACTACAACAGACTGCTGGTCTGCCAGACAACGTAGCTACTTGGGTGTCACCTGTCACTGGATAGACAACACCTCACTGGAGAGGCACTCTGCTGCATTGGCTTGTAGACCTGTAAAAGGCTTGCACACCTTTGACGTCCTTGTTGCTGCATTAGAGGAAATACATTCCGAGTACCACATCAGGGAAAAAGTGATCAGGACGACAACAGACAGTGGCTCAAACTTCCTAAAAGCCTTTAGATTATATGGTAAGAAAGAGGAGGAAGCCACCGATGTACAAGAGGAGAGTGACTCCATCCTTGATGATGCGAGTGATGATGAGAGTGAGCCAGAGTTGGAGTTTCAAGATGTGTCTGCTATTCTGGATGACAACACAGGCCTTGAGTACCAACTTCCAAGACACCAAAAGTGTGCATGCCATCTCCTCAATCTTATATCTACAGTTGATGCTACTGCTACTGCTGCAGGAGGAGCTGCGAACGAAACCTACAAGAAACTGTCTCGTTCTACTTTTGCAAAATGTCATGCTCTGTGGAATAAAACCAGCAGATCAACCATGGCTCATGAAACAGTGGAACGTGAATGCAAGCTGCACTTTCTCCGACCCAATCAGACACGTTGGACCTCCCTGTTCCTCGCTGTAGAAAGGATTGTGCGTATTCATCGAGAGCAGGGAGAACAAGCCATTCGCAATGTCTGCACAGCACTAAAGATAAAGATGTAAGTTGACAAAACTTATCTTTTGTTTTTAAAGAGTAATAAAAATTAATTAGCCCTTGCTGATTAATCCACTTGTCTCAAGTAACAAAGTTTTCTTTGCATGGTGGTGTAACAATGACTTGAATTAAATAATTAAATTTTTTTCATTTGTGTATTTAACATTTACAATGCATAATAAAGACATTGTAAGTAATTTTTTTTATCATTACATCTTTTATAGGTTCAATCCGGCTGAAATGGGGTTTTTGGTGGAGTATGCTGCTGTGATGAAGCCTGTTTCCATGGCTCTTAATATCCTCCAAGGGGAATCATCTGTGCATATGGGCCTCCTGCTGCCAACGCTTTAGCAGTTGCGGGACAAGCTGAAGAGGTTGGAGTCATCTTGCAAAATGTGTACACCTCTTGTTCACGCCCTGCAGCAAGGCATCCAGAAACGTTTTGGAGACGCCATGAAAGAGCCTGAGCTGATTGCAGCAGCAATACTCCTACCAAGATTCAGAACCTCCTGGACTACAGAGGAGAACATCTTACATTCTGGTAAATATAGTTTATCAATTCAAATGTGACTTATATACATTTTAGGATTATAGTGTGTCAGTGACCAACCAACCACAGTGTGGCAATATAGTTAGAAGGTAGCCTTTAATGTCAAATATCAGCAGCTTGACAGCCTATACAGTAGTACAGGGTAAGAATAATGTGCAGACCTAATTATTTTGAAAACGATTTATCTTGCCACAGGTCTTCACTACTTCAGAAATCACCTCGACATCGACTTGGATGATGTCACCAGCACAAACAGCAGCTTATCTGATGAAGATGACTTCTTTGCATCCATGGAGTTGGGAAAATCAGAAGTAGGAGAGCTGGAGAGGTACCTTTCATGTCTGTCCCCTGCAGGTATGGATCTACTCCACACCTTTCCTCACATCAAGAAGCTGTCACTCAAAGTCACACAGGTCTTCCTGCATCTGCAGCCTGTGAGAGACTTTTCAGTCATGCTGGACTCCTGTTCACTGCTAAACGATCACAGCTTCACTGCAAGAACCTTGAGAGCCAATTACTGTTGAAGCTCAATAGTGACATCACTGAGTGATTTTTTTTTTTTTTTTTTTTGGGGGGGGGGGGGGGGGGTGTGTATTTGTTTTTGCATGTTTTGTCACATACCGTATTTTCGCGACCATATGGCGCACTGTGTGGAAAGGCGCACCCTCAGTTTTGTGTGTCATTTTTGGTTTTAAAACACACATACGGCGCACCGACCCAAAAGGCGCCGTCTACGGAGACGGAGCTGCACACACATGCGCTGCAAAACACACACGCGCTAAAAATACAGCGGAAGCAAAACTTAGTTTGATATTTTATTTCACTTTTCACATCAATCAAACCCTTCAAAGGTTCATATTCTGTTTCTGCATTAAATAATTTAAAAAAACCACCGGGGCGCCGCACATAAACCTGTCTCAGCCACCCGATCATCTCCTCATCCATCCAGCCCTTCATTTCACTCTGGCTAGAAAAGTCTCTTTAGGGAACGCTTTTCTTTTAAAAATCACCATCGGCGGCAGTTTCTGTCCATCAGCGTGGCAGGCAAGCACAAGACTAAATAAACTTTTCATACCCCGTTGTGCTGCGGATCCCGACCGCGGCGGTCCCGGGTCCCGCTCCCCGTCTGCTCCCTCGCGCTGGACCGGGTCCCGGGTCCCGGGTCCCGGTCCGCCCCCCCCCGCGCTGGTCCCGCGGCGGTCCCGGGTCCCGCGTCCCGGGACCCTCGCGCTGGACCCGCTCACACACGCCCTGTCGGGGAGCCGGTACCGGGTATCCGACAGGAGCTCCGTTAATTCAGCTGCGCCAGTCCGTATTTCCAGACCTGTCTCAGCTTCTTGATCATCATCCCTTCATCCAGCCACCTCTTTTCATTCGTCCTTATAATGACTCCGGCTGGAAACGTCTTATGCAAAGTTTTTCTTTTAAAAATCACCATAGGTTTCTGTCCATCAGCTGCGCCAGGCAAGCACCACATAAACCAGTAGCCTAAGTGTGTGTGTCGCACCGCGAACACACACCCACGCATGTCGGGATCCGGTACCGGGTTTGTAACCGACAGATTTGGCTGCAAATCTCGGAGGGTGAAGCTGATCAGACCTGAGACATACCCCAGAAATCCCTGCTCGCAAAGCGGCCGGGAACCAGGTCATCGGACCGCTTTGGGAACCAGGAAGTCGGCTGCAGCAGCGCCCATCACCGCGGCTTTAACCGGGGAAAGTGAGCGGTTCCGACCGGCCGGGACCGGAGGAGCCAACATGGACTTGTAGTAGGGGCTCCCGGGGAAAGAGCACCGGCATTTCAGCCGGATCTGCAGCGGGGATGCGGCGATCGGACCCCGCAAACCCACGGCAGGAGCTTCCTCGGTTCCGACATGCAAAACACACGCGCGCTGCAGAACACGCACACACAAGTGTGCTTATTTAAATAGAGCGGAGCAAAACTTAGTTTGATTGTATTTTATTTCACTTTACACATCAAGCAAATCCTTAAAAGTTTTCATCATCTGTTTCGCATTAATCAGCTCAGTGGATGGTCTCCTTCACGTCGCAACTCACAGGGGCTTCACCCGCCCCCTTCTCCCTTTACCGTTCTCATGGTGGCCGGCCTGACATTACCGTAATTCAGGTAATAGACACGGCGCACCGTTTCAAAAGGCGCCCGGCACATTTAAAAAAAAAATAAATAAAAAATGTGCGCCTTATGGTCGCGAAAATACGGTATATACGGTGGCCGAGACCCGCCATTGCAGAAAATAAAAGTAACGATGCAAACAGAAACAAACGCCGCTGCAAATTAAAAAAAACGCTTAGCCAATAAAATAAACGCTGCAAACAAAAATAAACGGCGCTGCAAATAAAAGAAACGCTGAAAATATAAAGAAACCCCACTGCAAATAAACCCGCTACAAATAAAATAAAAAAATGGCGCAAATAAAAAAAGCCACAACGGAAGTGAATTACCGGGGACTATTTTTGCCGATGCACCGGTGTTTTTATGTGAGAAGACTCACACTGCCATGGAAATTGTTAGCGTATATAAATTCATCAAACATTATTCTCTACACATTATTCTCTACAATACAGTAAACAAAACACCATCTCATCATGGGCCTTACACCAGGTTACATTCAGGAGGCACTAATTGCAGCTCCTTCACCCCTTTTCTTATATGTAATGTTATTATTTTCTTCAAAAGAAGGGTTATAATGATACGTATATCATACAGTAAGCTAGAGTTTCCTCTTGCAGTTTTCTAAGCAAAATGTAGTTGCATAAAGTGAGTACTTTGACTCAGAAATCAGATAAAAGGGATACTGAAGCCAACAAAAATTGGAACCACTGCTTTACTGTCAGATTGTAATTAGTTCGACATCATATCAAACCTGGGGCTACATGGCCTAACACATGATATATTATTTGATATGAGGTTGAACTAATTACAATATGTACTCACTTTATGCAACTACATTTTGCTCAGAAAACTGCAAGAGGAAACTCTAGCTTACTGTACGATATACATATCATTATAACCCTTCTTTTGAAGAAAATGATAACATTACATATAAGAAAAGGGGTGAAGGAGCTGCAATTAGTGCCTCCTGAATGTAACCTGGTGTAAGGCCCATGATAAGATGGTGTTTTGTTTACTGTAGTGTAGAAAATAATGTTTGAATTTATATACCCTAACCGTAACAATTTCCATGGCAGTGTGAGTCTTCTCACATAAAAGCACCGGTGCATCGGCAAAAATTGTCCCCGGTTAAAATAGTCCACTTCCGTTGTGGCTTTTTTATTTGCGCCATTTTTTTAAATATTTGCAGCAGGGTTTCTTTATATTTGCAGCGTTTCTCTTATTTGCAACGGCTTTTGTTTTTTATTTGCAGTGTTTATTTTATTTGCAAAGCGTTTATTTTATTTGCAGCAGCGTTTATTTTTATTTGCAGCGTTTCTTTAATTTGCAGCGGCGTTTGTTTCTGTTTGCAGCGTTACTTTTATTTTCAGCAATGCTGGGTCTCGGCCACCGTACATATACACAGACTCAAACACACACACACAGTTTATGAGTTCATGGGCTTGTTCTAGTTCTGCCTGCGGAGCCTGGTTAAAAAAGGAAAGTAAAAAGGTTTGAAATTTTGTGCTACTTGTGCTTAATTTATTTTTTTAATTTATTCTGTTATTTTATTTTTATTATTTTTATTATTAAGTACTTGAATTTACTTTAAGATTATTTTAATTTAAGCTATTTTTTGTTCATTTTAATTTATATTATTGATTTAATTTGCCTGAAGATGACTATTTTGTACTTTTGTCTGTTTGAATGGTTGTGTTAAAAAAATAAATCAGACGTTACTCAAGAGTTGCTCAGTACTTGAGTAGTTTTTTCACCGAGTACTTTTTTACTTTTACTCAAGTAATTATTTGGATGACTACTTTTACTTCTACTTGAGTCATATTATTCTGAAGTAACAGTACTTTTACTTGAGTACAATTTTTGGCTCCTCTACCCACCTCTGGACCAGTGTGACAAGATTGGAAGAAAGGCAGCGTCCAAAGTCTCAGCCCAAAACAGTTGACCTGAGAATACCTTTCTCACATGAGGACAGATTGGAAAATTTTGAATCATCAAACCTGAACATTCGCACTTGACCCAATCCCTGATGGCAACTGCCAATTTGCTGCTCTTTCAGATCAATTGGCCACCATTGGAATTTTCCATTCTACAGCAACATTGCGTGAAGAAATAGTGGCTAACCTAACATTACATCCCTATGGGGTGGATGGGACACCCCTTTCAGAGTATGTTGAGGAGACATGGGCTGAATATTTACAGAGGATGGCACAACATGGCACGTATGGAGACCACCTAACTCTTCAGAGAACATCCCAAATATTCAATGTTCAGTTCCTTATTGTGTCGACTCTTGGTTTGGATGCCACCACTATAATATCACCATCTGGTGGTTACTCTGAAAGCTTGCCTGTTTTGACTCTTGGACATTTTGCTTAGGGACAGGGGGGGCATTATGTTAGTTTAGATGGATTTATTCACCCATATATTCAGGCTATTCAAGAGGCAGAGATGCACAATGTGCCCCAACCTGGACCTCTGTTTGACACTGAACTTGGCTCTCAGTCTGATCCTGACCCCCCCTCTATATCGGATGAACCTGCTTGTATAGCTGATGAACCTGGCTTTCTGTGTCAAACTGAAGCTAATTCTGATAAACAGTCTATGGCTAACCCTTTGGTTGACAATGACATTGAGGATGCTGGAAATGAGCTGGGAGGCCAATACCTGCCTCCAGAGATTTTATCAAGAATTATTGAATTTGCTTTAATTCAAGATATGTCCATGCTGGGGACATTCTCACACTTATTCCAGGCACTATCGGCACCATTTCATCCCAACTTCTATATCAGAGAAACACTTGAGGAGAGCCTAGAACTAGAGAAAGAAAATGACTGTTCTATTAGTGTTATGAAGCTGTACAAGGCTGCTGGACGCAACAGTGGTCTGAGCATAAGAATAAAGGAGTTGTTTAGCAAGGA